>NW_022280037.1:9907042-9920857 GCF_004355925.1 Anarrhichthys ocellatus
GTGTGTGTGTGTGTGTGTGTGTGTGTGTGTGTGTGTGTGTGTGTGTCATTGAATGCTGATGTCACGGTCCAGGATTAAACGTTGTGCAGTAATGACGTTTACAGGAACTATTGATTTAGCGATCTCCACCAACTACCTTCCAGCAGGTCCGGTATACGTGTTGGCCTGAATGCTGGACCTTATCCCTGTCACGTGAGCTTAGTGAATGATAACACAGTTTAGACCCCCCCCCCCCTCCTCTATTCTCACACCCAATACATTTCAGTGGAGGTCCATTGTTTAAAAACGCAAACAGCAGGTTTTTAAATGACTGAGGCGGGGGGTGTTAATGAGACGCCCCTGTGGGGACCCCTTTAGTCTGGTGCTTGACCTCTCTCTCTCTTTCTCTATACAGGGTGTTGCCCATGAATGAGAGAAACACACGGACTCCTTTAGATCTGCTCACCCCAGGCCCGGGACCTCTGAGTGGGCCACAAAGAACTTCAGAGGGGAAGAGAAGATTATCTCTGATGTCGATGTAGTTTTACAGCTTTACTTCACAATTGTTTTTGGATTGAGATATATATATATATATATATATATATATATATATATATATATATGTATATATTTCAAGTCATCCAGTGGAGCGTTGGTAGCTGGTTTGGTTGAGAACAATCACCTGACTCGGCTTCTTCATGCCCGTCATGAGCGTACCAGCTCAGCAGAAACCCAGCGCCAAAAGAACGGGCAAACGCATCACATTTTTCAGCGATCAAACCACAGCAATGAAGGAGAGTCCTCAACAGCCTGAAGGGTCCTACTATGTCCCCGGTGGCCCTGCCTCAGACCCCGGACAGAGCGAGGCTGCAAGTACTGTAACCTCCAATCCAGAGGCCCCTCACATGTACCTGAACTCTGTCATCTTCAGCCCAGACAAGGGTGACCAGAGCAGGGGTCATTATCAGCAGACTGTGCCTATGAAATGGGCCCACCAGGAGCCCAGTCAGCAGCAGCCATCCGTGTCCCAGCAGCAGAGAGCTGCCTCCTGGAATACCATGACTAACTGGGGACACAACTTTACTAACTACATGGGGGGAGTCAACGTAACGGACTCAAGGACCCAGAATACATTTGTGAAGTCAATGCACGAGACTTCTGGTTTACAGCCACATCAACAGCCCCCAAACAGAGCGGCAGACAAGCAACAGTTGGGGCCAAACCCTGCAGTTGAAGCGTACAGGGATGCGTCTAAGGCTCCGGGGCTGGATTGGGAGCAGCAGCAGTCCCAGGCCTTTCAGGAGACCTTGAAACCTGGGGCGCTGAACACCCAGCAGCACAGCACGTCCCATCCAGGAGGAAGCTCAGTGTTGCAACCCTTCCAGTTGGCCTTTGGTCAGCCCAAGCAGCACCTGCCAGCGTACTACCAGGCATTTCAAGGCAACAGGACGACCCTACCCAACCCACCTAACTACCCAACGCAAGCGAAACCCCCACACCAGTTGCAGCAGCAAGAGCAAATACAACGCCAGCAACAACATCATCACATACTTCAGCAGCAAATTCAGCAGCAGCACCATCAACAACTGCAGCAGCAACAAATCATTCAGCATCAACAGCATGTACAGCAACAGCTTCAGCAGCAGCAACAAATGCAGCACGAGCAGCAGCAGCAGCAGCAACAACAAAAGATACAGCAACAACAGCAACAGCTTCAAATTCAGCAGCAAATGCAACGTCAGCAGTTGCAACAACAAAACCCTCATGTGCTTGACTATTACCCCGGTGCACAAAATGCACACCCGCATCCACAGCCCGTGGTGGTGGTGCACTCCCAGGAGTCCTCGGCTCCAGTTCTCCCAAAGATCCAGGAACCAATTATCCAGGACATCACCCCAGAACCCCAGCAGCCTTCGGATCTGCTGCCGCCCATTCTGCAGCCCGAGGCCCCGTCCCAGTCACAACCCCAAACTCAATCCCAAACGCAGCTTCGCAGATCACGGCGGCTCTCAAAGGAAGAGGGGGCGCCGTCGGACAACCCTTTTCTCTCAGTCTCTTCGGATCAGGCTGCCCCGGGGCCGCAGGGCTCCCAGAACGGGGCCCGAGACGTCCAGGCAGCCCCAACAGGCGTCATCCAGAGCACGCGGAGGAAACGCAGGGTGTCCCAGGAGGTCAACCTGGAGACTCTCGCTCAGAAGGCCTCGGAAATGGAGTCTCTACCACCACATATTGTAAAGGTATGTACTTTGAGAACCATTCGTCTTTCTCTGTTTTCCTTTTCTGCCTTTCCTCGTTCTTTTGCTCTCCCATGTGTTTCTCAGCTGTTTCCTCTTAAGCGAGATAACCTTTAACATAAAAGGACAGAGTGTTCCAAGTCCCTATGATTGCGTATCAGTTCATAGCTTGGCTGTAAGCCTTAATTGTGATTATCTCAGCAAGAGCTAAAAATCAATTTTTTTTTTAGTGTTATCCGAGGGTATAATTGCAGTGGGACTGTAGCTCCCCGAACAAGAGCGGGAACTGGAACAAACTGCCAGGGAAAACTGTGCCAGAACTTGTGTTATTTGTGATTAACGTGTTGCTGGAAGAGATGCTGAACGTAATCAACGCCCTACGAAGTTTGCACCGCAGAACAGGGCTGCTCAGCTCTGCCTTGTGAGGAAAGTCTGTTGCTAAAACAAGAC
The DNA here is from genome assembly GCF_004355925.1 of Anarrhichthys ocellatus. Classification (NCBI taxonomy): domain Eukaryota; kingdom Metazoa; phylum Chordata; class Actinopteri; order Perciformes; family Anarhichadidae; genus Anarrhichthys; species Anarrhichthys ocellatus. The sequence continues at coordinate 9,909,706 of NW_022280037.1, forward strand.
CTTGCATTGTGAATGCTGTCGCAAGGTAAATATGCACTTCACAAATATGTGCCTTTCAGCTCTCGCGAGACGAATCGGTGAACAAACCTGATGAAATAGCAGTACTTGTCTGTGTTAAAGGTGCTGAATGTGTCGATTATGCAACACGTTCTGTCGCCAAACAGCACTGACTCAGTGTGTCTGTAGTTCAGCATGGCCGTGCCCTGGATCCGCCTCACGGCTAGCTGATCATACAGACACTGTTTAGTTACATGCCTGCCCCCCCCATACAGGGAGGGGTGCAGGGTTGCCCTGCCTGCAGTGCTCAGCAGAATATCTCTCCACTGCTCCGGTGGAGGGACTGGAGTTTTCCACCAGCAGTAATGAGCGCAGATCCAGCGTAGCCACACTGCTGCATGCCTCCCTGCCCACGAAGATGCATTGTGCAGTGACGGAATGCATCTGTCTTCAATGATGTGGTGGTTCAGATGGCTTTGAAGTTGCCCCAGAGTTGCACACGGGCTGCTCATTCCCACTCATTATGGTTTTGTCAAAGAAAAAAAAATGTGGAGAATGTTTTTTTTTTTTTTTTTTGGGGAGGGTTCCTTTCACGTGTATCTAAGGTCTGTCACTTGAATGCTGCATCTAACAGTGCTGCATCAAGGTGTTCATTGTTTGTTTTTGGATTCTGTCAATTAGGAATGCAGCTCAGGCTTGTTTCATACTGTATTGACTGTCTGTTAACACTCCATTGTAGTATTGACATCATTTTCTCTTCGATCTGTGTGTTTGTGTGAGCTAAGGAACGAGGTTTTTAGGGTTCCTGATTTACTCTATCGATTATAATTTGGCAGCCTGCCCTGGCAGAATTAACATATGTAACCACACAGGTACATTTTAGTTGAGATGTATTGTGCCGGGTTGTGCTAAGCTACAATAACTGAAGTTGTTAAAGGTTGTGATTGGTTTTTTTTTTTTTTGCACTTGTTGCGTGGTGCACTGTATCCGCTACACGACTTGATGTTTTTCACAATGTGTCACCTGAGAGTCTTAATGTGATTAGCTTGTGAGTAAGTGTTGCAAACAGCAACAGATGGAAGTGTCTTTGATAAATCAATCTTTTAACCATCACAGCAGTCCAGCTTGAGGAGCCCCCCCCCAGCTTCACCTCCAAAAGGACATAATATAGACCTTTATTGCAGCGCTGCAACTAACCCTTATTTTTATTATCAATTAATCTGTCTGTTGTTTTCTGAATGAATCGTTTGGCCCATTAGGATTTCCTTAATCCCACAGACTTAATTTGTCTGACCAACAATCCAAAAGGTATTCAGTTTTTAATCATGGTAGAAAGCAAATGGTAAAAACGGCAAATAATAACTCTAAAGAAGATTAAATAGGTAAATTTTTAAATCAAAATTACTGCCGATATGCTGTACATTTGCAATGTATTCGCTTATCCTCTTAAAGTTGTATATTAAACAAAAATCCATTCATTAGATGCATTGTCTCACCCTCCGTCTTTATTAGGAGCCCCACAGGCCGTGGAGTCCCACTGGAACAGGGGGTCTGAACGCCAAGCGGCCTCGAGACGAGCTCCTGCCGCTCGTCATCCCTGTGTCTGTTCCAGTGCGAAGACAGGGTGCCTCCCCTCCCGACAGAGATGAAGCAGCCCTGGCCCCCAACTGGCCACCCAGGCCTTCAAACCCCCTGGACCTCGGCCGCCCCGACCACAAGCCCTCGGTCATCGTCACCCGGAGGCGCTCACTCAGGAACTCCGCGTCGGAGAGCTCAGAGCAGGTAGCTACATACTCATTCGTTGATGCTTTTGTTTTTGCAGTTGGTGTACTTTGATGCCATTTTTTAATTGTTAGATTTCCATACTTTTACAAACATTATTTGTTAAACTGTTTGAATTAATTTACAAAGGAGGGGAAGGTTGCAGGTTGGTGTCAACTGTCTTCCTCATTCTGTTTTCAGTCTTTCTGAACTCCAGCTATTAAATCCTTGCATTTGTGCCACATCTCCCTGCCAACATGCGCTCCCTTCCCCCCATCATGCTCCGTGTCTCCCCTGCTCCCATTTCAGTCCTCCACACTTTTCTCCCTTTCCCTGTTTCATTTTGGGGGGTGGGGGGGGGGTGGATTTGGTGAACTGGTTGCCCTGTCCCAGATCAGGCAGATTATCAGGGTTTAGTGCTGCCATACTGTACATTATGCACCATACAGTAGAGGGTTGGGGTGCCTTGTTCTTTCTCTTTAGGATCTATCAGGATAAATTCACAAGAAGCCGACTTTATAAGCGTGCATATATACTGTCGAGTTTTTGTAGGTGCATGTATCACGGTGCACTTTGATAAATCTACCTCATAAACTTTTTTTCCCTCCACCAGAATGGAAGAACCGAAGGGGAGAAAGACGATGAAGGCAAAAAGTTTAAACGGCGTCCGCGGCCGGAACCCCTTTTCATCCCGCCGCCCAAACCTGGTTTATTCATCACCCCCTCTGTCTACTCCAGCATCACACCCTACCAGAGCCACCTACGATCCCCCATCCGCCTCGCCGAAAACCCTCTCTCCATTCCCCCTTACACGCCGCCGCCAATCCTCAGCCCCGTCCGCGAGGGCTCCGGGCTCTACTTTTCCACTTTCCTGTCCTCTGTCGCAGCCAGCGGCCAGGGCCTGCCGCCTCCTGCAACGCCCAAGTCGGCAACACGCAGCCTGTTGCGCTCCAGTAAGTAAGACAAGCTCATAAGACCTCCCTGAATTATCCACGGGTCATCTAAACTGTGGGAATTCAAATATGAAGCTCCGCACGCTCGTAAGAAGCATCTGGCAGAAACGATGTGCGATTTCTGACTATATATATATTTGATAATGTCACTGAGTGGATTTTGTGTTGCTGCTCTTTCAGACAGCTGCGACATCACACCACCAGTTCTGTCTGCTATAGGCGAGGCCACTCCAGTCAGCATAGAACCGTGAGTATTTCCCTCTCAACATCCCCCAAAATATATCTTCTTTCACTGCGGAAAGGTTTTGGGGTTTTGGGGAGCAGTTGTGTGTCATTTTCAGAGGGCGCTCAAAGCAGAGCGTGCATTACCAAAGCCAGAGTAGTAGCTCTGAAATCAATTATTGAAACCATAACACTGGGCTGAATCATGAAATGTCTTGACAGAGGACACAGACTTCTTGAAATACCAAACCCGTCCTTTTAGGCGGCCCTCCTCTCCGCCGCTGTTACCACTGGAATCTTCTGCCCTGTCATCCGCAGCTAGCGCTAGCGCCAGCAATCGCCCTCTGATCTAACGATGCAGTCTAATGTCTCTCTCAATGGAAGTGCATCCTGCCCATAACTGCTCCATATTAACTGTCAAATGAAACCTTTAGAAAGATAATGGCAGTGAGTGCATCAGAGGCCGGTGGTCTTTGATGTCGTACGTGCTGAACAGGATGTCGTTTTGGTTATTAAGTTGTATGTCGCATTGTTTTAATTAAGAAGTCAGACAATCTGATTCCAGCAACCATGCTGAGGAGGAAATTAAAAATTGTTCACCGTCGGGGGGGAAGAAGTAAAAACTGCTTATCGTCTGGTCGTTTGTTGGCGCGTTCTTGATCATCCTGATAAACGGATTCTGCATTCACATGTAGAATCTGTGGGCAACAGGATAAGATGTTGGTGTTCGCGTTTTGCTTTTCGTCTGTAGTTCGAGTTGACCAATCACGTTCGAGCAGGCCTCGGTTGAATGCGGGCACAATGTCTGTGTGGAGAGAAAAGGAGGCGGAACGCTTTTTGCCAAAATTCAAACTCGGAGCCCACTGGCTATCGTCGTACCGTGATTCTGCTTGTTGTTGGTTTAAAATGAGCTTGTTATCTGGATTTTGCGAGCGCAGGGAAAAGGAAGTCTTGGCCCGGATGTTTGCTTCATGCACCCGCTACCCCAGGAATATGGCCCCTCGCCCCCCCGGAGGCTCATCTATCGTCAGACCGATAGCTGATGGGGTTTTGAGATTGCATTTTTCATAAGTGATCGTGGTTGACCTTATGACAAATATACATTTCCCCCGGCTGCTTCACAATAAAAGCAATCTTGTGTTTTACAGGTTGAACTCTTTCAACGTGAAGCAGCAGCAGCAGAAGGATGTTCTGTTATTAATAGCAGTAACTTAACACAACTCTAACACTGTAAACAGTGACGCCGTCGTACTCTGGTTGATGGGCAATCTGACAATAACAATAAAAAAAGAGAGGTCATTATTACTGAATACATATAATAAGAATACTGACCATAAACATGAGCAGAAATGTGGTTTGATTTCATGAAAATCTTAAGGATTATACCTTTAAACTTGCAGGGTATCAACGGTGCATGTAAACAACTTGAAGCTAAGAAGACCTTCAGTAGAAACACGGCCAACGGCCAAGTTATTCCATAAATGTAAGCACAGCCACTGATGCCTTTGATGTTTATGAAAATTAGAGCAGCAGAGAAAGTGGAGCTTTAAGTTACACCGAGGCTCCATTTAGTTTAACCCTTAAACTATAAGTCTGGGCTTTTTTTTTTTGTTGTTTTGTTTTTTTGGAGTTGCATCAACCGTGAGGTGCAGTTCATGGGGGCTGCATTGTGCAAGCTGTTTCCCCGACTGGGGCTGCTCAGCAGACAGTCAGGGATGAGCCAGCGAGGCTTCCCATAAATCATGCGTTCAGCCGGGCCTGCTGCACTCCCAAACACGCGAGAGCCAGCGCAGTTCAACTTTTAGCAGCCCACCTTCCCTGATGGAGGCTGCCAGAACACATACACACATACTCAGCTGGAAATACTGCAGGCCTACTGGAAATGCAGGGGGTGGGAGGGGGCATGCTGGAACAGAGTTGTCTGGTAATGTAACACAGCATGAATTTCACAACTGTAACACCGAGGTATCTGCTTTCAGCTGCCATGTAGGCCTACAGGGATGCACGCATTTGTTGAATTATGAGCCTTTCTTCCTGCTTGAACGCGACCTTTGTACCACAGCGACGATCCGTTTACTTTTGGTTCAGTGAATTGAAGAAGTGCGCTCTGTTTTAAAAATACTAAATTGGAAAAGGAATTAGCATTTTATTCATTATGCTGAGAGGACAAAAGAGAGCTGTGTAACGAGCTGGAAATCAAAACAGTGCAATGATTGTGGTGCTCGGAGCCAGAGAGCCTCAACAATCTTCCTGTGTCTATTTAAAGATCACAGCAGAGAGAAAACCCAAGTAATCGAAATGTGATCTCAGAAATGAAACAAGCGCTTACTCTTACAAGTAATCTGATATTGATATATGATGTCTTAAATATATAACAGTGAACGAATGTGTCTTAGTGGCAAAGCCACTCGATGAATTTTGAATCGATCAAATTCAAAGCCGTGTAGCTCACACTGATGTCCCGTTCCCAGACGGATAAATATTGGGTCGCGGTACCAGGCCGAGGTGCCAGAGCTGAGGCGGCGGTCAGCTGTCGAGCTGGATCATCATCGAGCGGAGCTGGCCTGGGCTCCACTGAATGAGCTGGAGGAAAAGCCTGACCTCCAGCAGAGAGGTACCAAACGCAGTATTTCACAGTTGTTACATCACCTGAAACTGAAAGTATAAATACGGTCAGACTGTCGTTGCAGGAGCAGGATTTGTTGACGTGCATGTGGGGGGATTATTTACCATGAAGCTGACCCTCTGTTCCTAGAATTAACAGGAAGCCTTTCTTTCTTTTTCTCCAAGCTTACTAGTTTAGCATTTTCTTGTTTATGAAGTGATTTTTTTTTTTTTTTTTGTTGTTATCACTGGAGTGTGTTCAATAATTCATTATCGAGTTGTTGCAATTTAAGACGTCTCCAGCAGCAAATTACTTCTTTATTTTCCTATATTGCATTTAGATACATGGGTTTCAGTGAGCAGATGCAGGCAATTTTATTTCTCCAGGGATAGAAATGCAATTTAATGTGGCAAAATAAACTTCATTGTCAGTCCGGGGGGAAGTTTTGTTTTGGATTCGGGGTACTGCTGATCGCACATTATTAAAAATAGATGTTTTTCTTTTTTACTTAGATAAAACTACATGCACGATGCCATTTCATAATTGAATCAATTATCTTTTAGTTTGACGTTTATTCTCTCGCTTACAAGAATAACATTTTGTCACCACTGAATACAAAATAATAACTATAAAAACAAAATGTTTTTTCTTCCCGTGCTCACAATCGCCGTCTCTGTGTCTTACAGTGGAAGACCTCATGCACCTGGCCTGCTCCAGTGTTTTGTGTGGAGGCGGCACCAACCAGGAGTTAGCCCACCATTGTCTGTATGAGTGCAAAGGGGAGATAATGGTGAGCACAACAGAACAATCCATATTGACTGACAAGGCAGGGACAAAAACCAAACACCGGGTTTCCCCGTAAAGATCGCCGTGACACATAGACAAACCTGTGCTCCTATTAAAACACTTGGTGTCACAAATTTTACATGTTTTTGAGGGATCTACCATTTGGAAAGACACACTTAAAGGAGCTGCACATTTTGTTTTCCCTGAGTGATGGGATCTTGTATAAACACAGTATTTTTTTTAATATTTTGCATGAGAGAAACCTCTGAAGCTGTGTTGTTCTCTTTGCTCTTCTTGCTGGTTTGAAGTGAGCGGGTGAAACGGATGATGTCAAGTACTTCTGTGCAACCATCAGGATTTAGCAACATGCCTTGTTTGGTCAATCAAATCTGATGAAATCAAAACGCAAGCTGCTGATTTGAGTGGTAAAATTCTTAATACATATGTTTTATATAGTCATTAATATTTAATGTTATAGAGAAGGAGGGCTTTTACAGAATTATTGAAGTGAAAGGGATTATAGTATTTTAGTCATGAATTCAATAATAAATCATTCGTTCTAAAGTGTTCCTGTCTTGAACGACAGGAAATGTAAAACTCGTGAACATAATTATATTCCATATTTCCATGGTAGCATTAATATAATTCATGACCCGCCTCAGCTGCAGTTAGTGCACAGAAACAGACACAGCAATTCACCAATCAGATCGTTTATATGCACTTAAGTAACTGGATTATTTCTAACCTGATTTCTTCATGTTTCTCATCGTATGAAGGAGAAGCTTAGTTTCCTTAATCGGGGTTCGGGATTTATAAAGTCTCACTAACTGCTGGTAAATCCAGATTTTTTTTGGTCTTAATGTTGTTGTAACTGGGTGAAAATGCTCCAAGACAGTGGTGTTGTGAGGGGGCATCATTAACCGTAGCGGTGCATCCTTGTATCCATAATAATTAAATCCCAAAACCCAACCCGGACAAAAACATGTCGAAGTGTAGCTTCATATCTCACTAACGCACTGAAAGTATGCCAGGCTTAGTTAAAACATTGATTCCTGACCAGCGGCATATAAACGTGACATTTAAAGTAGCCAGTTTGTTGCAGTGTCCTCTGACTTCCTGCCTAAACTTGTCTCCCACTGACGGGGTTTCTCATGTGCACGTAAATGTAGTGATTGATCTGAGCTGTCAGTGATTACTGAACGGAAGCGAGTGATCTGCAGACTTTCAGTATGCTTTGCAGTGAAACTGGTGTGGTGGCCTGAGATGACTGAGATAGCGACACGGTTTGGTTATTTAGAGCGTGGAGCTGCACATGCTGTCAGTGAGGTGTGATGCACAGGGTTAACTGTAGTGCTGAGACAAAGAGGCAATTAATCCATAGACGGAACATTCAATGTCAACTATTCTTGAAGTCAATTAATAGTTTATCAAGCAAAAACGTTCCACTACCCGTGTCTTAGATCTGCTTCTCTTTTTCTTATGTGATAATAAACTGAATATTTGGGGTTTGGGGCTGATTGTCAGACAAAACAAGACCTTGGAAGATGCTTTGGGAAACTGTGATGGTGCTGTAGTGTTGTACCAATGCTCCATCTTGTTTTGTCCTGAGGGGAAATGTACAGCATTGTAAACTTTAATTGATTCATGTAATTATACTATATAATATAATAAATAAACATATTTCTTAGCACTGTGAAACGTTATGAGGGAGCATCTCGAGTGGTTCTCTCCTGGTCACGTCGCATTGAATTACCAAAAGTCACTTTTATTATTATTTAAGAGAAGCAGAGGGATGCTGGGATAATAAAAAGGAAATATTAAAGCTTAGCATCCCAGAATAGCCATGCTGCATGTGACCGGCTTGTATCCTCAAAGTTAATGTGACTAATTTAAATAATTATAATGATAATAAATAGGGCTGCGACTACCAATGATTTTCATTAATGATGACGATATAGTTCATTATAATAAATTAAAAAAACACCTGTCGCAATTTCCAAAGAGTCCCAGCAGATCAAATATCTTGTTTTGTCCGATCAATAGTACAAACTCAAACTTATTCAATTTATTTTAATGTTGAGACGCAAAAAAGCAGCAAATTCTCACACTGGAAAAGCTGCAACTATCAAATGCTCGACATTTTTGCTTTATTATTGATAGATCACTTTTCTAAACAAAGCTTCCAAAGCGTTTTACCACATAAAGGCAAATATCAACGTAAAGCAATGTTGCAAAAGGCTTTTTACAAGTGCAAAAACATTAATGGTGTTAATTAATCTTCCTGAATATTAGCTTTTTAAAAACGAAGTCACATTTTTAACCCATTATTGTCTCGTTTAAAGAAGAGCTGTTTCCTAACAATGAAGTTACAGCGGATCTAAAAGATGAATTATTTTACACCGAGAGTGCTGACTGTGCATTACTTTGTGTTCACAGTGACTTAAACGTTGATCCTAAATCAATACTTCCGTTATTGAAGATGTAGCAGCAGAGCTGTCGGAGCGCTTTATAGTGCTGAAGACCAACACTGGTCCAACGTTGTCAAGGAAACTACTAGTAAGGGGGGGGGGGGGAAGTGTCGATGCGCCCACTCTCTGCAGCAGTCCGGCTCAAACTGCCTTCTTTCAACATTCATGCACGGTCAAGACTTTTCTTTCTTCTCAAAGAGCACAGTGTAATGAGTGTAATGTCATGATGTGATGCACTCTGATACCGGATACATGCAGGAGAAAGGAGAGCGATGCTTATCTCTCCCTCTCTCTCCCTGGTTACCTGTAAGCAACTGGGTCATTGTTTGGCTCAGTGTGTTTTTAACGGGTTTATAAAGCTCAACTGGAGCGTCTGATGGAGCCAAGAGTCGGGAGTGACCCGCTGTATAAAGGCTCATAACAATCACCGCTGTGCCGCCAATGTTTGTTCACTTTCCAGCATTGTTCAAGTGTTGTTTGTTTCTCAGGCCGCTCTGTCCCTCCTGATGCTGAGGAATCCGGTTTTCCCCAAGTCTCATAATCTGGCAAACTACCACTACTCTGGTGAGTCGTTAACAAATACTGTTTCTTAGTCTTATGTGACGATAAATTGATCATATTTGGATTTTTAGACTGTTGAGCGGACAAAAAAAAGTTATTTGAAGATATCAACGGTCAATTTTTACTGTTTACAATACAAATATTATAATATCGTGCTTTTGTACAGTTATGGTTACAGGCTCTCTCTTTACATCCCGACACTCATTTCTTTAAGTGCACAATGACCAAAGATGAATTAGACTGATAGGATTAATATCATTATTAATTTTTAATTCTCTTTAGTTTACGATAATCGTGTTGTGAATATCTGATAATGTGACAGCCTTACAGTCATTTGATAATGAACATAATCCTTAGTGCAGTTACTCTATGACTGCACTAACGTAGTGACGAGTAAACTATCACAGAAAGTTGCCTGAATTCTTAATAACTGTCATAATATTCTGGCGTCCAGAAAATGTTTTGCCTTATCTGATGAACCCCACCCAGCTGGTATTCAGACGCCCAAAACAAACGCGCATAATAAGTTGGAAAATACTGATTTCAGCGCTTATGAATTCTGACTACGTTTGTGCTCTGGTTCATAATAATGGGTGTGTCAACCATCCAACAGTGACTTTGCCTCAGAGCCATGGCAGCTGCAGTAGTGAGAGTGTCGGGGCTGTGGTGTGTGGGGGGTAGTGGGAGACTGTGGAGGATTGTCAGGGTCAATGCGATGAGGGAAGGAGGGGGCTTACAGCATGTGGTTAATCCCAAGCAGAAGACAGGAGCGCCATTGTTTATCTAGTGATTTGAGTGTGTGTGTGTGTGTGTGTGTGTGTGTGTGTGTGTGTGTGTGTGTGTGTGTGTGAGAGAGAGAGAGGTTTTAAGGGTGGGGGGCTGGGATTGAACTTGTCAGGGTCTCCTCCCATTCAGAATATAGTCTGCAAGCAGATACTTGAGTGTTTTTAAATGGCTGTCTCTCTCTCTCTCGCTCTCTCTCTCTCTTTAAATGTCTCTCGCTCAGGATCAGACAGCTGGACCGCAGCTGAGCGACGCCAGTTCAACAAAGGCATCGCTGCATACAAGAAGGACTTCTTCCTGGTGCAGAAACAGGTATGTGTGTGGTTTCAAAACACAAGAAGAGGAACATAGCAGCTCTCTATTCTAGTGAAGGCCACATCGTGGCTGTGGGCTGATAAACCTCCCCCAAAAAAACACCAAAAAAAACATTTGCACACAATGTTTTTCCTGACAATGGGTGGGCTGAGAAGGGAAGTCCAGTCACTCTGCAGCAATGTTTCCTTCTTGTTTAATTATCTGCAGTCAATTTCTATTTTTCCAGACTGCAAAGCTATTTCACTTTCTTATCCTCGTCACTTCATTGATCAAGAGGGAGGCCGAAGTATATAAGATTTAGAGTTTCTCAGTGTTCATTGGCCAAACCACCAGATTAAAGGCTTTTCACATTTGATTTGTGAATGTGCTTTAGGCTGTTGTTGTGCTTGGCCCTGTCTTTGCTGTAGCGGGTAGCCATGATGAAGCTTCTCAAAACAAATCCTATGTTATTGTATTATCTGAAGGACATTTGATATACAGAATGAAAACAGACGATGAATGGAAAAAAAAAAAGCTGCACATCATCTGAGGTTGCTCTGTCTTCTCCGAAATGATCTAAAAAAAAAAAAAAATGACCTTATGTGCTCAGTAACATGTAGTGACATTTAAAAGTAAAGAAGAGAGAAACTCTATTAAAAGAGTGTGTGTGTGTGTGTGTGTGTGTGTGTGTGTGTGTGTGTGTGTGTGTGTGTGTGTGTGTG
>NW_022280037.1:9920867-9924933 GCF_004355925.1 Anarrhichthys ocellatus
GTGTGTGTGTGTGTGTGTGTGTGTGTGTGTGTGTGTGTGTGTGTGTGGGGTTCACAGGTGACCACTAAGTCAGTGGCGCAGTGTGTGGAGTTTTACTACACGTACAAGAAGCATGTGAAGATGGGCCGCAACGGGATGCTGATTTACGGCGAGGTGGAGCCGCTTGAGAGCAAGACCACCGAGGAGGAGACGGACCACAAGGTCAGTGTTGTTGCCATGTTTAGTATCTGTGCTGCAGATACAGATGTGTGTTGCTAACCCTAACCTTAAAATATAGATTTGAAATGATTTTGTTTCTGAGAACAGTATCCAAGCTTTCGCCAAAAGTGCTTCTGGAGCATTTTGTCAAGTAGACAAATGGACCGATCTGAATGACTGTAGGCGGATCTGATTAAACACGAAACAGCAGAGTTTTATTTAGATGTGAAACTAAAAACCAAACTCAGAAATAACACCGCTCAGAATATCTTCATTGACCACCGGAGTCTTAAAATGAGCTGTGTTAGCGGCTGCAGCGCTCTCCGGCTACGCCACCATATTGTCCTCGGCGTTGATAGTAGATGCAGAGAATTATTTCATCCACGGAAACATTACAGGTACAGTTATGGTGGTTGTTATAGTGACTGTGCAAAGTCAGTGTTGACTGCATTTCACATAGAAATACCTTAGAGCTAATGTTAAAGAGATTTGATCGTTATATTCTGTATAAAACTCAGCACAGAGCTTTCTACACGAGCAGCTAGCTGTATGGTTCTCTCCTTGTGTCTTACACTCTTCTTCTTTGGGCCAGCAGGGCTATCGCAGATCGGAGCCACTGAAGGAGGAGGACAGCAGGAAGTGGGAGGGGTCAGCTGACAGGAAGCAGGAAGTCGGCCCCCCCGGGGCGACTCACACGCTGCAGTCCGCTGACAATGTGAGTGTGAACTGCATTATCAGCTCCGCATGGGGAACGGAAGGGAAATAACCTCAGTAGATCGGGGGAGGAATGGTCATCCCACATGAGGAGTGTGTCTTTGCACTCAAAGATGACATGGGAAAATGTTGAAGGATATGATTTCATTACTGTACATCATAACACCAGTGGTTTGTAATTTCCAACATTAACTGTTCCCGTGCCAGGTATTTGATCAAAGATTACAGAAGAAGTAGAAAAAAAACAATATAGTGAAAACATAAATATACATGCACAATAGAGTATTAAGTGGAACTGACACTAGTGCAAAATAAGTAAATATAGTAAATGAAATTCAACTAAAATAGAAAAAGTAAATTACTACACTCTCTGTAGGAGCCAGTTCAGTGTTTAAAAGATATCTAATGTTGTGAATACCTCACTGTGAGTATAATAAGAGATGGAATAATAATGGTATTGAAAAATATAAGCATGCAAAATCATGAAGTAGGTCAGTACTCCAGAGGGATTACTGTCATTGTTGTATGTGTTAATTAATACTGTGGTGATTATATTCTAATTACCAATACTGTGTTCGGTCAAAAAGTGTACTTTCTCAAAGCCATGAAAGTACTTTGATCACAGGAGTGATCAGTCTTTTTATTTATTTTGTTTTCACACCTACATTTACTCAGATATACATGACTTTAAGGTAAACAAAAGCCTGTGCAGGGGAGGTATGAAGCTAAAGGCTAACGCAGTAATCCTCCGGGTGTTACAGCTTAAAATCCTCACTTGAACTCACCAGGCTTCGACACACAATCTCACCTTGTGAACTCTTCCCGTCTTGTCCCCGGCGGCTGGGAGTTTGATTTGCTGCCCCCTGCTGGATACTTTAGAGGAGATAACTTGGCTGACGTCCACCTTCCTGGATTGTGTAACCCCATTATGTCTGTCAGCGAACAATGACTCGACGAGAAACCTTTATCCTCGTTAAATGCATTGCATTTTGCCCTTTAGCACACATAATAGGTTGCTTATAAAGGCTATGTGTACTTTTGTTTCCTTAAACTGTGTGTGTGTGCGTGTTAACTGCCACATGTCTGCATGCCATTGTAACAGTATCCTACATAAAAGGTGCTCATAAAGTAGCTTTGGGCTCACGATTTTCTTTGCTAATCGCTCTCAGCGACCGTTTCTCTCATGTTTAAACTACACCTCTCACTTTTTATTGTGCGTGCAGCCGGGGACCGTCCTGATCATGAAAGGCCAGGAGGACGTTGGGAGGGACCAGCTGCTGTCCCGGGTCATCCACCCCCCTCCGCCACCCCCGCCCAGCTCCAAATCCCGCTACGACGGCAACGCACGCAAGACCGGCCCGTCGACGGTCAACAAAGGCTCAGCTGGTCAGGAGGGAGAGTTTCCCTGCAAGAAATGTGGCAGGTCAGTGATCAGAAATATCCCATCAGTCACCGCTGTTGTATAGGAGACGTTGGCACGGCTCTGTTTACTTATACAAAGCTCACGGCAGCAGCTACACAAGTGGCCTTAGACTGAACTGGCTGGACATGAAATACAACATTTCTGCAGCTATTGCCCACTTGGATTTTGTATCGGCAAACAGAGGCAAGTGTCTCATGGTGTTTGAAAGAATCAAACCGTCCTGTCATGCCTTTGATTAAGTAACAGCGCGGCCTGTTATTGCCAACTGTGTCCTAGCAACTGAAACACAAAGTAGATACGGCACAACGCACCTCTCGTCAACGCAGCTCTGCCCAGTGACTTGACAAGAGCTTCGCTCGGTCCTCGAGTTCTCGCGCTGCTCCAAGTACGCTCATTATAGATTATCCAGCACTTCAGAGTCTGATAATGTGTGTTTACAGGAAATTCAACGGGGCTTATTAGCCGTCTTGCAGTCATTGTATCGCATGGCTGCACAGACCCGCTGCTGAGTCACATGCTGTGATGTTCATTGGTCTGTTGTGTTATCTCTTTATTTCCGTACATCATGCTGAACTTTGACCCCAGTCTTTACGAAGACGGACCAAGAGAGTGATATTTACAGACGGTTAAATAACTCCTTAAGTGCATTTCCTCTTTGCTTTTCCCTTCCCTTCACTACACTGATATTTTCTCCTTTCAGACATGCGCCTCTTTGCATTAATGTTACATGTCGGTCTTGTGTCTCCAAGTAACACAGCGCAAAGCTGAATTGAATGCTGTCAGGTTTAACTTCCACTAAGAGCTCTGTAGTAATTGTATCAATCAGTTGTCATCGTCTTTACAAAAATATAGAAATCAGTTTAATAAGCTGACTCTGGATGAGCCAACCTTTAAAGTCGTGCGTGGCAAAAAAACTCAAAATGATCAGACTGGCTGTGTCCCTCTTTTTATATATTTAATTTTTATCTGTGGAAACTGCATGAAATAAGCTGATAAAATGCTTTGTGAGTAAATAGAAATGATGTGAGAGTTCCAGCTTAACAACATGCAGCATGATTACCCATCTGAGACATTATTAAAGTGAAAAATGAAAAGTGGGGAAAGCTCTGCGCCCACAGTGGTCTTTCATTAATTATTCATTTCCCAATGGCTTTAAAAACCTTGACGTTTCTTTACAACCTCAGCAGCGGTGCACCTTCCTCTGGCGCACCAGGTGGCAAATATAGCATGACCGACGCGTGAGTTAAAAGGGCTTCAGCAATAAGCTCTTCCCTGTTTTCCTGTAGGGTTTTCTACAAGGTGAAGAGCCGCAGCGCCCACATGAAGAGCCACGCCGAGCAGGAGAAGAAGGCCGCAGCGCTGCGGCAGAAAGAGGCCGATGAGCGAGCGGCGGCGAAGGCGGCAGCCGAGGCCGCCGCGGTCCTCGCCGCGCGGCAGCTGAACGGGACGAGACAAACGGGCGGGGACAGCACCAACGACGACTTGTCGGCCGGGGACGACGACGAAGACGATGAGGACTGGCAGTGAGAGAAAAAGGGCCGCGCACACTGACTGCACTGTGCAGCGTGGCTTCACTCTCTGGGACGGGAGGAGGGATATTTAAAAGGAGAAGAAGAATCCCTCCTGTGAACTTTGTGAATATCTTTGTGGAACAAGAAGACTTCCGTTGCTTGGCACATTCAGGGACAGATTTACTCCTGTGTATGTGTGTTAGTGAATGCGTTGACTGAG
>NW_022280037.1:9924943-9939275 GCF_004355925.1 Anarrhichthys ocellatus
GTGTGTGTGTGTGTGTGTGTGTGTGCGTGCGCAACAATGAGTTCGTATGTGCTATTCAAAACGCCCCCTTTACTCTGCTTATAAAGCTTTTCAAGCGTTACCTCCCTTGGTCACAGGGCTCGGTCAAATCAAAGCCATGCCGCCTCTCTCGGCGCTCTCCTGCTCTCCACGCCAGGCCGTGGCCTTCCTCAGCACTTCGAGTCTCGTCCTGTTTCGTTCGACGGTTGAGGAACTTGTTTGGACCCCTTTTTGTTCTCTCTCTCGCTCTCTCTCTCTCGATCTCGATATACTGTATGAGCCACAGCACGCGCTTGCTTAAGCTGTATCCCAGTTGGATGTTTTGGCAATATGAACACTGAAATCTGACCGGTGGGGGAGTGCGGCGAGGCGAACGAACGGTGGGTCGTGCTGTTGGTGTCTCTGCTCTAAGACGGACAGATGGCATGTACAAACTGTTGCCTTTTGTTTTCCGACGCTCTCCTGCACTCAAGGCTGCCAAAAGCTTTCTCAGACGCATGATGTGCACCAAATGAGTCGTCGTCCCCCTTCTCTCTGTGAGCGTTGTTCATTTGGGCTTTAGTTCTGTGAATCCCCCCTCAGCCCTCGTTACTTTTTATAGTTCCCAGTTTGTTCCTCACTGTTGATGCCTTGGATGTTTTGATGCTTTTTATCTTGAAATGACAATCAATTTTACACTGTTGTTGTTGCTTCTTTTTTTTATTTTATATATATATATATATATATATATATATATATATACACACACACATACACACACACAGGTAAATGTTACTTTTACTGCCTGTGTCATTATATATGGTTATTGTTGTTTTTGTGGATATTCTTGTTGATGATTATTGTTATTATTATTATTATTATATCATCCTGGTTTGGGCTGCAATTTAATTGAGCGCTTTTCCCTATTTTTCTTTCTTTCTTTCTTATTATTTAAACAAAAAGAATGCTACTTGCTGCCTGTTTATAACTGTGACATTTTTTTTCTTGGGACGCCAGAAATGAAGAACAGGCAGAAATGTATGTGCAATAGAACAATTTGACCCCCTGTTACCAGTGTCCAAAGCCCCCCCCCACCCCCCCCATGCTTACGACTGGCTTCTCTGGATGCCTTGTTGTCAGCCCTGTAACCGATAGGAGGTTCTGACTCAGACTGTTGAAAACCGCAGGTCTCTATAGATACAACAAACGGCACAAACAAATTCAAGGCACGTTTTGGAAACGGATATCATGCGGGCGACGTGCTTACTACCCTGAGATTTTAGCGAGAGTAAATCATTTGCTGAGAGAGGCAGAAGCATGCTCTACCGTAAACCAAACTTAACCCAGATTTTGCAGGTTTTAACAGATTTTGAATGCCGACATAAGACGGGATATTTCATTTTCTTTTTAGAACCATATATCAAATGTCACTAAATGATTAACCGACATCGACAAACGGGCATTAAGAGAAACTGAAGCATTCTTTGTAAACCCAGCTTAACCTAGATTTCTAATGTTTTAACAGATTTTTAAGATATT
Organism: Anarrhichthys ocellatus; assembly: GCF_004355925.1. Classification (NCBI taxonomy): domain Eukaryota; kingdom Metazoa; phylum Chordata; class Actinopteri; order Perciformes; family Anarhichadidae; genus Anarrhichthys; species Anarrhichthys ocellatus. Next base: position 9,926,480 of record NW_022280037.1, read on the forward strand.
TCCTTTTTTAGAACAAGATATCAACATCTTTGATATATGCTTCTTCTTTTTTCTCACTTTTCCACGGACTTTTAAAAATTCAGTAAATGATTTGTCCTCGGCAAACATGCTTTAAGAGAGGAAGAATCATTCTTTTTCTGCAAATCAAATTGTGCAGGTTTTTTTTTTACAGGGGATTGTGAGTGCTGTCATGAGACTTATACATTCACGCTAAAATCCCAGTTTGCTGATTTTTGTTTGACTCTTAAATTGAAAAATGTTACGCCAGAAAGTATTGGAGGCTGGATTCTGTCTTGTGTCTCAAACTGTGTTGAAGTCGTTGTGACACCGACACGCTCTGTTGAAACCTCCACTATGTGGGTCAGCAGTTTACTGAAGGACAGCGTGACTTAGCACACAAACTGAAAACAAACAAAGTGCAAATATAGTAAACATTTAAATGCAGTTAGTGGTTTGGAAAGAATTCACAACATCTGCGGTGGACAAACCGCCTGGCTGTAAATATCGTATGGTTGACTTCTGTTTACCTTGCTGATGGGACAGATTTTAAATATGGAAAATACATGTTTTGATCCGTCTGTCTCTACGTGTCTCTATGTTAAGCCCTTCGGCCCGGAGCCAGCTTCTGTCTCCAGAGCAACAAATGTGTTAAAGGGATATTTTCCTTTAAAGGACAAACCACAGTGAGGAGGTTGTGTCGTCGGCGGCGGCGGGGGGCGGGGGGCAGCAGCGGACAGCTCCAATTACCAGTTACTCCACAAGTTAAACCGGGGTGTGTGTGTGTGTGTGTGTGTGTGTGTGTGTGTGTGTGTGTGAGAGAGTGAGAGTGAGAGAGAGAGAGAGAGAGGTCAAAAACTGTACGCCAGTCAATTGAGAAAAAAAAGGTTTTGCAGACTGTCCACGTTTAGTATGTTAATTTATATTTCCTTTTTATTTGGGCTTGTCTTGAGGTTCTCACGGGGGGGAGTTGTCGACACGAAAAAGGTTTTTCAAGCTGTTTTTAAACAAAAAAAGAAGCAGAATTATGGATGAAATGGAGGCTGTCGACATAAACGCACAGCTGTAAACTTTCCTCATTTCATCCAGTTGGTGAAGGGAATTTAATGACACAAAATGTTTATTTAGCTAAAAATTAGAAAAGAATTATATATGAATGAAATTCTATGTTTGCATACTTTCTATGCTATTTTCATATATGGGGTTCACACTAATGAGGAACAATGGAAAGGAATCTCAAGTGCTTTTTACTACAGCGTAACTTATTTGTTTCGATTTGATTTTTACCACCTGTGTTTTTAGTAATGATTTACAAAGCACTGTATATTAAAGTTTTAAAATATTCATGAAGCTTGCGAGTGTGTTTTTCATTTCTTTACATGATGTAATATAGCAAGAGAAGAAGCTGCACAAGGGGTTGCATATTGTTGCAGCAGGTCGAGCACTCCAGTACCTGCAAATAGTAGAGGAGGGCGCCGTTGTAACAGCAGCCGAGAGCCACGCCGTGCTGCTGTTTGTTTGGTGGGGCCCTTTGGTTGTCATGCAGTGGTTTGATGGCTTAAAGGTGTGGAGTAAAAGGTATGTATGCAGCTCATGACCACAAGATCGTCTCAGATGGCTCTGCTATCTGCACAACGTACAGAAAGTCACCTTGTTACAGAACTTGTTTCCTACTGTCATTTTAAATTCACAAAATTAATTTCTGGTTGTAGATGTGTTGCTAAGGCCACGCAACTGTTTCATTGCATTTCATTGACTTTATTTATGAGAATACCTCAAAACATTTCTGTTCCTGTGGCAGTGGGACAGCATGCTCATTTTCTTTCTTTGCAGTATCACCACCATGCAAGTCTTTAAGGCTGTTCTAAGCAATAGTTTATCTTAAAATACTCCCGTTATATCGGTTTAAATACGGTATGGAAGAGAGAACCCGGTAAAGACCTTATACATTTTGCCCAAAAGAATATCTGGCATTCGAAACAAATAGAGTTGGGGCAATCGTTCTATATATCAAGTTATCATTAAACTACATTCTGTTTTCTTCACCATATTTTTGTATACCCCAGTGTGTTTTTACCTCGTCGATGAAGCAGCTACAGTGTAGAAAATGTTAAATACCTGTCATGTCAGTGTGTGTATATGACTGACTGTGAGAGATCACTGTAGCTCAGTAGCATCTGACTGGAGATAAAATGAGGGGAACTGCCAACTCCCACCAGCAGCAGGGCAATCTGGGAAAGGCAAACAAGAACAGCATGCGGCTCCGATGTGTCCTCGCCTTTACTCTTTTTGCTTCTTCCAAACCGTGGGAGGAGGAGGAGGAGGAGGAAGGTAGGAGGAATAGGAGGGATGGGAGTTGAGGAAGGGAGGAGAGGATTGGAGGAGACGAGTGCAAGAACACAATTGTATCTGACTATCGTACAGTTGGAGAAAATTAGAGATCAAAGCGAGGTCTCGCAGGATTTCAATGGAAATCACAAAATTGCATGAAAGCATGAGTTTGAAAAACTTCATTCATCTTTTCCATTTAGAAACACACTTCTGAGGAAATTCCTCCAGCTTAATGATAACTTACACTTGCGATGGTTTTGCTGAGCATCCGTCACTCGGACACACGGCGAAGACCGCAGGTTATTTATCACAGACGTGGTAAACTTACACTGTCAACAAATCCCTCTGGGCTCTCACAACATGTGTCGAGAGGAAACCCGGTGATCCTGGCCAGGTGCTGTGAGAACAAGTGTGTGTGTGTGTGTGTGTGTGTGTGGGAGGTAGAGAGAGGAAGTGACCCATTCACACATGCAAGAACACTCATCAACCTGTCATTATGCTCAACCTCGATACTGTATATAAGCCTGGACATCAGATCTGAGACCAACAGGAGGTGTGATATGAGGGCTCTCAAGATCCTGCCAAGTCCAAGAGGTGGTTTCTACCACAAAGCAGTTCAGGCTAGAAAATAGTGAACAGCTATTACAATATTCCAGACCCAGAGGTTTTTGTTTTGTCCGGAAAATAGTCATAAAACTGAAAGGTATTCAATTAAAAATGATATGAAATCGAGAAAAATAAGCATTTTTAGCTGAACTATCAAAGTGACTCTGATCCACCACTTTGATAGACTGAAATTAGATGGCAATTAGATTTGATACACATATTCGTATTCATTTGGATTCATTATAACTCTGGTGCTGACTTAATTTTACATTTTATGTGTAGCGCCACTTTCCGCTCAAATTTTTCCAATACTTTGATTAAGTAACAAAATACCAGCATTAGCAAATGTTAGCATGCTAACAAGGTAAACTAAGATAGTGCACGTGGTACATATTTTACCCGCACAGCATCTGCATGCTAACATTGTTATTGTGATGCTGGTGGTAGCGTTTAGCTCAAAGCACCACGCCACGGTGCCTCAGTACAGCCTCACAGAGACACTATAGCAAGTCTGTAGACTCTTCAAGGTTTCTGTTCATCCTCCAATCACTTCAGTGCTGGTTTTAACTAAAAAAAAATAATGTACTTATATACGTTAATCATAGACACAGGGAGAAGAGGGTGCAAAGTATCACATCAGACAAATTTTCATGTTTAATTGCACTATAATAGGGAGTTATTAAATGTCCTTGTGTTGTTGAAGCTGCTGGAAGCATTTGAGGAGAAGGGAGTTTACCAGACTGTTACCCTTTAAGGGCATGATTGATTCACCAAGATCATTTTCGGAGATCCAGGCCCAGGCTCAGAGGCCTGGCTGCCTCATTATCTACCCCAGCGCAGAGGCTTGGAGTCACAGGTGAATACAAATGCTTATGGCAGCAGCTCTTCCTTTTTTTTTTTTCTGCTCACACACTGGATCCTTATTAGCAATTACAGCACCAGAGGGCCTAGTTATACGCATGTGCTGAGATGCGGCGCTGCAGTGGAAACAGATGCATCCAGCAGCACTAATCAACTGCAGCCCAGTAATGGCAAATGAGATAGGATGGAAGGAAGGAGGAAAGGAAGGATAAGAAGGAAGGAATGATAGGGGGAGGGATTGCGAACAGAGGGAGTATCTGAGACAGCCACGCATATTCAACCAGAGCAATGAGGACCAGATTCTGCTCAGTAACCACCACAAGGCCTGGCTGGTCATCTGCAACGGATGAAGCTCTTCTCTGGAGGCTCTGGATCGATGCGTTCGGCCAGACTCCAACAGGACTGAACCCACTCCTCGAGTTCACATTTCTCAAGGCAAGAGGTTGTACGGGTGCCTGTTTAACCAAATTCACACGCTGCATTTTATTTGGCCAGCGCGAGGCCAGTGATGATGACAGAAGGGTGGTGGCTGATTATGAGACAATAGGCCCCTAGAAACATACATGCAAAAGGCCCCACCATCTCTCCTAGGAGCAAAACACAGATTCAATCTTTAATGTTTTGTGTCACTTTGTGTGTAACTCTATATTGTTTTGGGTTTTTTTTCTATGTCTTTGTAGTTGTTTTAAGTCTCTTTATGGTAATTTTGTTTCTCTTTAGTATTTTGGAGTAACTTTGTAGTCACTCTGTGTCTCATTCTGGTTATTTTGGGTCTGTTTCTGGTCATTTTGTGTCTCTGTAGTCATTATAGAGTCTCTTTGTAGTCATTTTGTGTCTCATTCTGGTCATTTTGTGTATCTTTGTAGTCATTTGGAGTCTTTAAGTAGCTGTTTTTTGTCTCTTTGTAGTCATTGTGTGCCTCTTTGTGGTGGTTTTGCCCCTTTTTGTAGTCTTTTTCCGTCTCTTTATGTAGTTCTTTTGTGTCTCTAGTCATTTTGAGTCTCTTTGTAGTTCCGTTGTGTCTCTTTGTAGTCATTTCGTGTCTCTTTGTGGTTGTTATGCCTCGTTTTATAGTTGTGTGTGTCTTTGTGAGTCTCTTCTTCGGTTTTCTTCTATTGTGTCCCATAAATTGTCTTGTGACCCTTTAAATTTATATCTGGATTTAGCTGCCATAGCAGTAAGCATGGAAGCAATTATGTATTTTGATTTAACACTTCAACAACCTTGTAGAAAAAGATAAACCTTGGCTGCATTACTAATGGGAAAAACTCCTCTGACATTTTTAAGGATAAGCTTCAGAGTGAGTTAAATGTATATGTGGTAGATTTCCTGTTCACGTCTTTCTTTAATGCTCTGAAATTACTTGAATACGTTTTTGGGAGTGGAAACTTTTAGAGTGGACTACGTGTGCACAGACTGGTGAATGTAAAGATTATTTACACAAATAAACTTTATTATTTTAAGTGGTCTACTTTAGAAAGTTCAATCTTGTAAAGACAGATGTTAAAAATAATAAAAGCCTGTTGGCAAAGACATGTGTGTGTCCATATTAAAACTGGTAGGCCTGATTTTATGGCTTCTACGATTTCACACATGTGATACGTGTTGGGCTCGAGGATATGAAGTATTCTCTCCATTCTGTAGTCGCACTTATTGTTAGAAAAGCAGGAAGACCATGTGTGGTAATCTCTTTAATGGAAATGCTACTTGCCTGAAGAAAAAGTCGCTGTTTTAAAGGAATACAATCTCAAGCGTCATTACTCGACTAAACACGGAGTCCAAAAACAGTAGTTGATTCCACTTGTTCCTTGACACATAGCCTAATTGAAATAATAAGCAGCATAAAAAAAGTTAGATTTAATTTGGAAAATTTCAGTTTTAATGACACATTGCTGATGTTTTTTTTTCAATATCTTAATGCCGACTTATCCATATTAGTATTTTTTTTATTTATTAAAACGATATTCTAAATTGTTCTTATGAGGCACACGTATTTTGATTAATTAACGCATAATTAATTAATTTTACATATATACTTTAATAGAAAATAATGACAGTTTTCTCAATAGCTTCCATGTAATGTGACCAATTCACTCCAAATCAATACCAACATTATTACTATATTGGTAAATTAGGACACACCTTTTTATATCGGATTTAAGGCTTCTTCAATTTATTATTAATGTTTTAATGGAACATACATTTATTTATACAATATGTATTTATACAACACAACAATTATTCTGTCTGTACTGTATATATAATATTTTAGTTATTGTGGATTTTTTAAATTTGTACTTATTTAATATTCTTTACTGTTTTATTACTTATTTGATTATTTATAATTGTTTTGATTTTGTTTTTTCACTATGTCTCTTGTTTGCACGATCCACTATGCTGCTGTAATCCTGTACATTTCCCCACTGCGGGACTAATAAAGGATTATTTTATGTTATCTTATCTTCTATTATTGTATATGAATAATATTTTATTATTATTTCATTAAACCTTTATTTAACAGGTAAATCTCATCAAGAAGTCATCGAGCCAAGACAGCAGTAATAGGATGTTTAAAAAAACATACACATAAACCTTTAAAATGTGTAAAAAAAAAAAATCATACAGTATTTCAGATTTAACGTTTAAAACACACAAAAAGGAGAATAAAAAGGAATAAGAAGGAAAAAGTCAAACTCATGTTTGAATGTCAGGGTATTTGTCACAGAGACAGTAAAAGCTCCTTCACAGAGCTTCACTGAGAGGAGGAGCAACTCTGAAAGAGGAGAGCTGCAGACTCACTTCTCCTGAAGTGAAAGTTAGTCTGAGCAGAGCTGCAGTCGAGACAAGTCTCTGTTTCTCTCGAAATAAACATTCAAGTGAATCCAGCAGTCTCTGACAAACTCTGGTGAGCACACTGTTCTACAGAGAAACTCAACATTTGGTGAAAAGTGAGTTCAAACCAGGATCCATAACAAAGAACAAAGTAGCAGATAAACTAGGCCTGCTAGAAGCTAACTAGCCTAGCTGCTACTCCCTTTGGATTGTTCAAACACAGAGAACAGCATCTGATGTAATGTGTGGATGTATTGATTGATTTTAAAGAGGTACAACATTGATGTTTCATAACTTACATAACTGTTCTATACTTTGGTAAATATCCTTGAACTGTAAAGCCTTTCCTCTAAACTTCTCTGTAGTTCCTGCTGTCTGTGTTTGTGAGGAAGTTCAGCGCAGATTTAAGTAAATGGGGACGATATTGTTGATTGTCATAGTGTTCAACCAATCAGATCTTTAGTTTGACATGTTGGGCGTATTCTTTGACTATCAGAGCCTGCGTGCCGGCCTATAATGACGTCAGCATTACATGCCGCTCAGTGTCTGTAGCTTTGCCGCGAGGTGCAGAGTGTGCTGTGATTGGTCAGTGGGCGAGCACGTGACTATCGTGAAACGAAATTTAACAGCCAGCAGAGGCTGATGGGTAGTGAATCACATCACGTGATGCAGTTCAGCCAATCAAATATGGGCATTCTGACTGAGTGAGATGCACCATGACACAGGATACAGACGAGGAAAGACATTGCAGAGCAGTACGTCCAACGTTGAAGTTGTGAAAGTAAAGTCCAATGATAATCTCTTTGGGTTGCGGCTTGTCATTAAGGAATGACTGTGGATCCCACAGCAGGACCAGTTGAGAACATTATATTTTCCTGAATTTAGGCTTTTGCGTTTTCTAAATGCTCTAGCATTATTCAAACGACTGGTTTAATACGAAGACGTACATAGTTACAGCCTCAAAATGAATAGTAGCTGTGGCGCCACAATGTGGTTATAAGGTGGTATTTCAGTTGCAGGACAGCAGTGAAGGCCTAGGTATAAAATGCACCCGCCACTGCATTACATACAAATGATCCAGTGTTTTCTTCCATGGGCAGTTTATTCACGTTCAATTGTGGGAAAGTGGTAGCTAATAGTCAGGGATCAGACACAGGCAGCCTTAAAAAACGGAGCAAAACCACAGGAAGAAAAGAAAGAATGATCCAGAAACTGCATCCAGGTGTCACGGTGACAAAATCTGTCCACAGACATTAAAATTCTGTTTTGTAAGCACCTTTCTAAAGTACTCAAACCCTCTTCTGTAATAGTTCCCTCTACAGTAGGCGTCTCCAGGACACATTTTACGATGATGACACACAGAGACCCACAATGTGAAAACAATACCCGACACACTCTGTTGCTGCTGCTAAAGATGTAATAACAGTTTTGTTTTTTCATTGTTTTTGTCCTCAGAGTGTAGATATGTCTGCTGCCAGCTGTCTGCTGACTGAAGATGAGTTTCTGTGCTCCATCTGTCTGGATGTGTTCACTGATCCAGTCGCCATACCATGTGGACACAACTTCTGTAAAACCTGCATCACTAAACACTGGAACGTTAATGTCCAGTCTCAGTGTCCAAACTGTAAAGAGGTGTTCAACTATAGACCTGAGCTGCGGGTCAATACCTTCATCTCTTTGATGGCTGCTCAGTTCAGACAGTCAGCTCAACAGAAAGCCAGCAGCAGCAGCTCAGAGCAACAAGCTGCCAAACCAGGAGAAGTTCCCTGTGACGTCTGCACTGGAACCAAACTGAAGGCCCTGAAGTCCTGCCTGGTGTGTCTGGTCTCCTACTGTGAGACTCACCTGGAGCTTCATTTGACAACGTCAGGTCTGAAAAGACATCAGCTGATCGACCCTGTGGAGAACCTGGAAGGCAGGATGTGTACGAAGCACGATAAACAGTTGGAGCTGTTCTGTAAGACCGACCAGATGTGTGTCTGCATGCTCTGCACTGTTTTAGACCACAAGAACCATGATGTTGTTCCTCTGAAAGAAGGATATGAACGAAAGAAGGCCAAGCTGGGGAAGACTGAGGCTGAAATTCAGCAGATGATCCAGAAGAGACGACTGAAGATTCAGGAGATCAAACACTCAGTGGAGCTCAGTGTGGAAGATGCAGACAGAGAGATAGCAGATGGTGTTCAGGTCTTCACCGCTCTGAAGGAGTCTGTTGAGAGAAGCCAGGCCGAGCTCATCGACACGATCAAAGAGAAGCAGAGAAAGACAGAGAAACAGGCTGAAGGCTTCATCAAAGAGCTGGAACAGGAAATCAAAGAGCTGGAGAAGAGAAGCACTGAGGTAGAGCAGCTCTCACGCTCTGAAGACCACCTCCACCTCCTCCAGAGCTTCAGGACCCTGAACACCGCTCCACCCACTAACAACTGGACAAGAGTCAGAGTCAGTCCACCTTCATATGTGGGGACTGTGAGGAGAGCTTTGAATCAGCTGGAAGAGACGCTCAGTAAACAGATGAAGAAGCTGTTCGAGGTCGAGCTGAGGACGGTCCAGCAGTCTGCAGTGGATGCGACTCTTGATCCTGATACAGCACATCCCAAACTCATCCTGTCTGATGATGGAAAACAAGTTAAAACTGGTGATGTAAAGAAGAAACTCCCAAACAATCCAGAGAGATTTGATCGTTGGGTTAATCTTTTAGCAAAGCAGAGTTTCTCTTCAGGAAGATTTTACTTCGAGGTTCAGGTTAAAGGGAAGCCTATGTGGGAGTTAGGAGTGGCCAGAGAGTCGATCAACAGGAAAGGACACATCACACTGACTCCTCAGAATGGTTACTGGACGATATGGTTGAGTAATAAGAATGAGTACATAGCTCTTGCTGGCCCTGATATCCGTCTCTCTCTGAAGTCTCAGCCTCAGAAGGTGGGGGTGTTTGTGGATTATGAGGAGGGTCTGGTCTCCTTTTATGACGTTCATGCTGCAGCTCTGATCTACTCCTTTACTGGCTGCTGCTTCACTGAGAAGCTCTACCCATTCTTTGGTCCATGTGGTAATGGTGATGGTAGAAACTCTGCTCCTCTGATCATCTCTCCTGTCAATCACACCGAGTAGAACAAACACTTAATTTTCTACAGAGACGCTTTCATTTAATGTAACAAATCTATATTATTGGTGATTTACGGTGTAAACATGATTGATTCTTCACATTCTGATCAATGGGTTTTTTCTATTTGTCTGTAAATGTTTTTCTACTCCAACACACAGACATTAAGCCACTGATTGATATTATCTAATGTAGTCTACTTAATTCCAATAACTGCATAACCTGCCTTCAAGACTGTTGAATCATCAAAAACAATGTTGTAACGATGCACCGCCGTTACTTAGACCACGGATAGTGTGTGAGATGGGGTGTGATGGAGTCAAGGAGAACACAAGTTATTGTATGTATTCATTGTTGGACTGTGGATGCTGGGAGCCATGTGCACAGCGAGGACACAGAGCTGGTCCTTTTGTTCTCCCTGCCAACAAACAGACAACTGCAGTCAGTGACAAAGTGAATAGACTTGACTGTGGTAAATGTCTATGTGGCAGAACATTATTGTGTATATATGGAACAACTTACCTCTGCCTGTTTCCTCTTCCCAGGGTGTTTGGGCAAAATACTTCCCCGGGCCCTCGAGCACCCATTTATAGTTCCGGGAAATACCAACTACAGGAAGCGGGTAGGGGGAAGTGAAGATATGTGTTGCTGTGTTTATTTAGATAAATGATGGTGTTTATAATTTACTTTATTTATAGGCATTATAATTAGATGTTAATTAATATGGATACTTGTGGTGTGGGTAAAATCATGTAAATATTTATTATACATATATGTTTAGCACTATACTTACCCATAGATGGCAGGGCTGGTCCAATTAGCTGGACCAGGTGTATATAAGGGCCTCATTTTGTTTGTGTGGGAAGAATTAGTGGAGGCAACTAGACACTGGTGTCAACATTGGTGCGATGGTCGAATTTTAAAAATAAAAGAAGTGTCTTCTGAAACCTCTCTGGACTCCTGAACTGTTCATTTGACTCCATGGCCACTCGGGCATGTTTACAAATGTACTCAGGAATAGGAAGCATTTGAACATTCCTTAACCCTCTTTTTATGTTGCGGGTCAAATTGACCCGTTTGAAAATTTAGAAAAAATATTTTCTAGTACTTTATCTGTATGAAACTTCTTCTGCTTGTCTTAATTAGTGTGATCAATGTTAAAAAAAAAAAGGTTCATATCATGTATGTGCAAACCCCCCCCAGGTTTATATTACAGAGATGATGTTCGGGTCAATTTAACCCCACAGTGAAAGTGGAGGCTGTAAGGGGTCAGAAGGTTCAAGTTTAGACCATTTCTTTCTTTGAAAATGTGAGAAAGTATTTCTGACTCCCTCCCACCATGTTTCTCTCACACAAGCGCACGCACGCACACACACCTTGTTCATTGTGCTCATCTCTTGTTAATTTTTGTAAATGTCTGTTTCTTAACACTATAAATAAACATAAGTAAAGTTTACTTTCAATACAAATCCTCATGACTCATTTGGCTTGATTTTGAGTGAGCGGGTCAATATGACCCTGAACAGCAGAGGTGTCTCTTCTCCATTTATATACAGTGGGTACGGAAAGTATTCAGACCCCTTTCAATTTTTCACTCTTTGTTTCATTGCAGCCATTTGCTAAAATCAAAAAAGTTCATTTTATTTCTCATTAATGTACACTCAGCACCCCATCTTGACAGAAAAAAACAGAAATGTAGAAATTTTTGCAAATTTATTAAAAAAGAAAAACTGAAATATCACATGGTCATAAGTATTCAGACCCTTTGCTGTGACACTCATATTTAACTCACATGCTGGGGGGGGGGCACACAGTTCATATCAGGCAGAACCAGAAACAAACGGCTTCGTCTCCTCCATCAAACTCACATTTCTGTAGCGAACCAGTTTCCTCTTGTAGCCGTTTCCTGCTATGACGTCGGACACGTACAGGATGCAGCTCTTGTTGGGCAGCTGGAAATCTGCCACAGCGAGCTCCTGCTCAAAGAGGATCCTCACACCGCCACCTGCAGCACAAGCAAACGCCTGTTAGTGACTTCAACTGATTTACTGTGAGACTGAGAGTTACTAATCTTACTGCAGAGGAGAAGAGGACGTTCTTCAATCTGCAGAGACGAGCTGCATTCTGCATTTGACAGACTAATAAACCTTTCTTTAATAACATCACGTACTAGAGGCCACATAAAGCACTCATTAAATAATGTGAAGCAGAAATATAGGTGCTTAGTGATGTGACCTTTCATGTCGAGGCTTCGAAGCCTGTGTTAATCCAGGACGATTTTTGTGAAGCGCGTATCGAGGCTTGTGTCGATGACGTATGACATTAGCGACATGCTAGTTGCCTTTTGAGTGTTCTGTCGCCATCTTGTGGTGACGCTGTGAACTCCACCCGGACGCACCACGGAATTGGAGGCGGATATGAGTCTGACCTGTTTACGGTAGTAGATGCGCAAATGAAGATGCCAGATGCACAGTCGCATCCGTTATGTCTCCTGTTTTTTGCGTTGTTTTTCTGTCTCGGCACAGCGGCAGAGGTCTCCGTGTGGAACGTGGAGATCAACTCGGTCAGTATTAACGTTACACCTCCAACATGGGGCTTTTTTAATTTACGGTTATTACACAATCTTCAATAGCAGCTGTTAGCCGAGGAAGCTAACTAGCTCCTAGCATGTATTTCGCTGTATAATCCACCTTTTAGTCACTCTATTCTTCTTTGACAGCTCTGGTTTTGCTTTTCTGACAATATAAACTTCTCATTCTGAATGAGCTGCAGGTAATCTGTCTCAACGTTGTGTGCATGCGTGTTACAAAGGAAAAGGGCATCTACAAAACGACATGTTATTAAAAGAAAGGAAGGCCATTCTGTCAGAAAAACATGGTTAAGATAAACTCAAACTATAGTCTAGTCTTGACAGAAAGGGAAACATTTATCAGAACAAGCTACAAGTACATTTACTCAAGTACTGTACTTAAGAGTAGTTGCACGAGTACATCCACTTTGTGCTCCTTTGTACTTTTACTCTACTAGATTCCAGAGGTAGGTGTTGTACTTTTACTCCACTAGATTCCA
>NW_022280037.1:9939285-10009102 GCF_004355925.1 Anarrhichthys ocellatus
CTCCACAACAAGTATTCTATAACTTTAGTTACTGGTTACGGTGCATATGAAGATTAATAATACAAAATATTATCAACAAATACATTATGAATTCACGAGCTACTCAGCAGATAAAGAAGTATAAAATTAGCCCCACATTTACCAGCTTCAGAATTAATATACATACATGCATAATATACATTAGTCTGCACAATAAGTTATTTTACTCAGTAGTTTAAGTTTTATTTTGAAGCCAATAGTATTGTACTTTTGTACAAATTTCAATGCATGCATTTTACTTTGACTAATTTCTACTTTTACCTAAATACAAGATCTAAGTACTTCCACCTCTGCTACAAACTAATATGTGATGTGGTATTAAAGAAGGCAGAACAATCTTTAAAAAACTAAAATTGTTTGATCTTTTGCTCCTTCTGAAAATGAATCCAGATGTTTGGTGATATGTTGTGAGGTCGACCTGCAGTGGATCCAAACAGCAGTGTTGAACTCATCTGACTGAGCCAGAGTTGATGAGAACTGATTTGTCTTTGTTGTGTTTTCAGACTCAAGATGTTGTGTTTCGGAAGACGCTGTACACCAACACCACCATATCCATGAAGTGTACGTAGTCTGACCTCTTCATCATGTGTTGTTTATGAAGCATTGCAGGATTTATATAAATAACTGCTATTTACAAAGAACATGTGTCTGGTAAGTGGAACATTTACTGTAACATTCAGGCCCTGACAGACAGTCACAGGAACGTAGCACCCGTCCTTTAGGTGTTTATTCTGGCACTTGTTGTCTTTTCAGTGGCAAACTCCACCCATCAGACTCCCAAATTAAAAAGCTAAAACAAACAGACTTTGTGTCCTCCGTGTCTCTTTACTTTTGAATTTTATGCAGTTCAAACTTCCTGTGGGGACGATTCTCTTTTTTCAATAAACCTCGCGCAAAATTTAAAAAACAGTAGCTCGATTATCACAAGAATTCAAGAATATTGGGTTGAAATGTCAGCTCTTATTCAAGCCCTACGGGGTCTTTTTATGGTTCTCAATGGCTAAATGCCAAACATTACATTACAGTCATTTAGTTATTTTACAATTTTTATTGGTTAGTTTCAGGAATCTTAACATTTTAAAGGTAAAAATTCACCCTAAACTCCGAAACACAATGTAGCTTTTATTTAGTGCTACAGCAGTCTTGCTAAACTGTACCAGGCATAACCTAGATTATGATATTGTCAGCATATTTGCAATGGAGTTTGGTAGAGAGAAGACACAATCTATAAGATTTGATAGTAAATGTCAGATTTTGTTATCTGCCCTTCAGAATAAAAGACAATTTCTTCTGGCTAGAGACGTCAGGTTGCATCAGCATCCACCAGACATAAAATGAGAAATCCTTCATACTGTAAAGGAGGAAGAGACGCTTATTTCTACTCCCACTTTAGACCAGGATGCAATGTTGCAACATAACTTAAGGAAATAGCAAAAGTCACCCTTTGAAATAGAACTAGATGACGGAGGTTTGGGGGGGAAAGTATGTACACAAATGAAAGTAGATGACAACACACTGAGTAAGTCCTGTAACAGCTGGGGTTATTAGTAAGGTCTCATTATTGTCTAATAATCCAGAGCTCCTCCCTTTGTTTTATCTCCCTGCAGTCCAGGGTGACGCAGCGTCATGTGATAAGAACCTGGCCTTCAACATCAGCTGGTACCTGCGCTCCTCTGTTTGTTACAATGAGGTCTTCAACACACCCGTGAGTAGTGACTTTTGGCTGTTGATGTCTGAATAAAAATGTGACATGTGTATACATGTCATGTGTATGTTGTAAAGGCTTTCCGTCCAGCTCAGAGATGTCGAGATACTCCAAAGACTTCACATATTTCCTTTTTGTTTGCCGTTCAGGTGCATCTGCTTCTTTGTCAGTTGAATCAGTTTGAAAACTTGTTTGCACACTCAGGTACTGTAGATAATATGGTAGATAGAAATTGGGCTTTGTGGATTTTGTGCAGGAAACGTTAATCTGCATCTTCAAGATTTTAAACTCTCTTCACTGTCAGGAAGTTCATTTCCTGGACTTTTCGCCAATTCAGTGGTTCTGGCTTTACATTCAGCATCAACAGTCTGTCAGTCAGAGCGGCTGCTGTGTTCTTGGCCTCGGGCTCCCCTTCCATCTCTGAGCCAGCGCTCGCTCTTTCTCCAGAAACGTCTCAAACTCAGCGGCTGCTTCTGGCTTTGATGAGCCTCATTGCTGTCGCCGTCTTTCTCGAAGCAGGGGGTCAAACAGCGAAGCTGCATCCAGGTCACCTGTCGCCTGACCACATTCATTCAGATGTGTGTTGGAAGTTCAGTGTCTTCTTCTGTGAGGCTCCAAAAAAGAAGACACATTTAATAATATTTTTAAAATTTGAATGGTAATACAGTAAAGTTAGTGAATTGTTAATCAACAAACTGACTACTTTTCCTCTACCGGACCCAAATATCTAATTTAAACTCATTTGTCATCACTCAAACATCTGCACATTACCTTCCAGCTGTCATCAATAGTGCACTGACGAGCTAATGTGCTGATCAGACGTGAAGCTTATACACAAGTCCGCCTTTGTCCGCCCACACGTTTTACACATATCAAGCCTTGTCATGTGTAATGTTGCCACATCTAAAGAGAATGAAGTGGCTGCTCAGTGTAACCGATGTTCCACCTCTCTATCCTTCTGCAGGACAACAAAGCCATGAACATGTTTGGTATGGACCACATGTTGAAAGACGGCTGGAATGGCTTCTACACTCAGGGCTACATGTACTTCGACAACTGCTCCTATCTCTTCTTACCCAAGGTTTGTGACCGAGACAACAGTGTTGTCTCACTACCAATGGCACATTAACACAAAGGGTCGCACCGGTAATCATCGCTATGTAAATACAGTGTGTACATTCATTTGTCTTTATCCTCTCACTTAGGTGTATTATGCAGACTTCAACCCATATCAGCCCCTCACTAGCCCGAAGGTGAGTCACTGATCCAGCTGATGTAAAAGGGATTGACCGTGCTGAGCATAATATCTCAAAAATGTATTTGTGTGACTTTAACTCTGGCAAACTCTATGAAGCATTGCTCACTGTGTTCTTTGTTCTGTGTTCAGAGTGACCCTTCCAATCAGAGCCTTATTTGGCCGTACAAGCCGGTAAGACATGTTGTTAATACTTTTTATGCAAAGGTCTTTAAATATATATCATGGTGGGATTTTTTTATTTTTTTTTGTATTCTCTCTCAATACTCTTGTGACGGTAGGCTCCTCGTGGCTGTGATCACAGCTATCTTTGCTGGCTGTGGGTTGAGCTTTGGTGGCTCCGGCATCAACGTGGTTATTACGAAGGATATTAAATATGTTAGCTGCACTGTGACTACTAAAGTAATAGAAGCATTTGAAGGAACCCGGTGTGCGTCTATCGGACATAACGGATCTCATATCTTTCAGGGGCTTCGTGCTACGATGTCAAACCAAACGACCAGATATTGAGCTCGGTGTGTGTGAACATAAAGATTATAAATAAAGGAAGTACCATAACCGCTGTGATTCTCTGCAGGATATCAGCGCAGTGGCCAAAGCTTGGGAGGACAGTCCATACATGTTCATTGTGAAGGTACAGCCTTTGTTCCACGGGGTTGATGATGAAGACATCGGGGCCGAGCAGCTCGGCTTTGCTTTCACAAGTAAGAGACGCCGTTTCACTCCGGAACCTTTAGAAGCTCTCACAGTTATTCAGGAGATAGATTAGTGAGGACAAAAGGGAATATAAATCTGACAATTGAGAATTTAAAAAGTGAATTTTTATTTTCCCAGTGAAAGTTGAGATGAAGGGACCACATGACTACTCTTCTCCAGCAGACTGGCCCCTGATGATGGTATGTACACTACAATATGTAAAGGGAGGGGTTTTTAGATTCAGAAAATGTCTTGGAACACAATTGACATGGTTATTACTAAATCAGGGACAGAAATTGTATTAATAACTGACATTACAGTCTGGGGAAAACAGACGTAATAATAGTTTTGGAATTGAAACAGATTGAACATTCAACAAATCTCAAGACAACATCCAACTCTTTTGTAAGCTTTCAATCACATCTTGTGGCCTTCCTCAGTGGAAGTGCTCAGTGTAAATGTTTACTATCTATCTATATTGATTTCATCCTGATTGTAAATAAATAAGCCTGAATTGGACCATATTGTTATTGGTGACATCATACCCCGACCTCGGTATGCAGCTTTAACTGTGATTTCAAACCAGACTTTTCTCTCCCTCCCGCCCGTCGCAGTTCTTCATGGTCATGTGCATCGTGTACGTGCTGTTCGGGGCTCTCTGGCTCTTCTGGTGTGCCTGCTACTGGAGGGATCTGCTGCGGATCCAGTTCTGGATCGGTGCCGTCATCATCCTCGGCATGCTGGAAAAAGCTGTGTTTTACTCCGAATATCAGAGCATCCGTTACAAAGGAGACTACGGTCGGTGTATTTCATTTCACATCTGCTTGTTTGTGCAGTCATGTTGTTTTCTGTTTACTTCAGTCGGATATATAATCATCATTTTGTTTACGTGTTTTTATCTCTTCACAGTTCAAGGTGCTGTGATTTTTGCTGAGCTGCTTTCTGCTCTTAAAAGATCTCTGGCCCGAATCCTGGTCCTCATTGTCAGTCTTGGCTATGGCATAGTCAAGTAAGTTCAGACTTTTATTATTTGACTACTGATAGTTCTCATTATTCTTTACCAAATAAAACCCAGTAGGGGACTTGCTGCTTATATTCTCGTTTCAATCATTTGTTTGTGTACTTGAACGCTCACTTCTTTAGGCCCAGGTTAGGTACCACAGTTCACCGGCTGGCAGCTGTTGGGCTTCTCTACCTGCTCTTCTCCTCTGTGGAAGGTGTGCTAAGAGTGACAGGCGTAAGTATCATTAATTAATAAACTCCAGCTAATAAACAGCTGTCATTCTCAATATTTCCTTTAGCATACTCGGAGAATCAGATGCGATGTAGGACGCAGAGACAGTTTCAGATAATTCATACAAATACATAAAAGGTAACTATCCTCTAACCGTCTAAATTGTCCCGGTTGTAACTCCTCATGTTTTGTCAGCGCGAACATCTATGACAAATATATTGCATCTTTTTTTTGGGCTGCATCACAATAAAAGTGTTTAGCATTGTAATGCTTTTATTGTGAAGCAGCAACAGCAGGAAATGTAGCTAACGAGTGAAAATAATTAAAAACGGTAAATGTCGGATTTACATGCTGCATCATTTCCTGTGTGTGTGTGTGTGTGTGTGTGTGTAATAATTATAATTATTCATAATCAGTATCAAACAGCGAGGTTTAGTTTCATGATTACGACTTAAAGGCAGCACAGTTGCATCGTGTCTGCTTTAAATGGCAGCACAGGAAACACTAATCTATATCAACCAAACCACCCAGCGAAGATTTACTATTTCCTCTGGATGAGAGAGGAAAGAGATTCAACACTTAGTGTCGCTTTCCTTGGGCAGCGCTCTCTCGCTGCTGTTTAGGAGACCATTTCTATTCCACTTCTAACTCTTAATTCATGATCTTCTGTGGCTGCGCATGACTTTCATCCAGGAGAATATAATGAGCCCACTGCATTTCAACTACTGCAGATGTGAAATTAGCTGTTACAGCCTCCACAGATTCATTGAAGCTGATAGCGGAGGTGTATTTTTACATAAAAATCTTGCCTGGCGCAGCTTTCAAGGCACTCAGTATAAATACAGTGGATTTGAGTGGAGAGAGAGAAGGTTATGCAGGGATGCAGTCTCTGGGAGGCAGACAAGTGATGGTAATAGGGAATGACCTAATTGATGGAGAGTGGTATTCAAAAGCAGCCAAAGACACTGCAGCAAGTTCAAAAAGATATGGAAACACAGTTGTATACAAGCACACATGAGATAAGAAAGACGGTAAGAACAAAGGAACGAGGCTGTGCAGTTCGGTGAGTGTTTAACGAGGCAGCTTCAAAGAGAGGAGACGTACATCTTCACCACATCTTATGTGACTTCACGCTCTGGGCTCGTGTTGCGTCTCGGTTGTAGAATCTGACTCTCGTCTTGTTGTTCCAGGGTTTCTATGGGACGGTCGCCCTGGTGGCTAATCTCAGCCTCTCCCTTATTGACTCCTGCGTCATGTGGTGGATATCCTTTAACCCCAACCAGCAGAACACCAAACCACTCAGAGCAAGTCCAGGATTTGCATATTCAGAAGTGCGGCAGATATAAGCTTTTGATTGTGGTTACTTGAATGTATATCCAGTGTGTTCTCCTTAACTTGCATCCACATTTTCATCAGTCTGTCTCAAACCACTCGTCTCCTGAAGCTCCGCAGGAATATAGTGAAACTTTCTTTGTATCAGCACTTCACCAACACCCTCATCTTCTCCGTTGTCGGTGAGTAGCAACGGCTCTAGTAGAGCTGTGCCTTCATTCAGAAACGGCTGCTTCATTACGGGTTAGTTTGTTGTTTACAGTACTTCTGCATATGTGAAACAGTTGTGTAAGGTAGTTAACTATTCCTTTAACACGCACAGTTTGTCCTGTACTGTGCGGACTGTGTAAGTATCTGCTAAGTTACAGACGTCTCTTTCCAAATGTACGTTTATGGGGAAAGTCTTTTTGGGGCTCATAGTATCACAGGACGAACCCGGAGGTTGTAATTCCACTGTTTGGCCATTATGAACATTTTGCTTCAAAGCTCAGTGCTCTTGCCGGGGGCTTGATTGACACGTTTCCTGTGCTGTTTTCCATCATTTGCATATTGTTTACGGACATCAAAACAAGACCGGTGTTTACTTTGTGTCCACAGCTTCCATCATATTCATCATCTGGACCACCAAAGTCTTCAAGCTGGTAGACTGCCAGACGGTCAGTTTGTTTTCTGCTCTGTTATTGATTGATTCTAGTATTGCGTGTCCTGTCCTGTTCCCACCATGAGGTTTCTGTTTCTTGTTTATGCCTTCCAACCTGACAACATCATCACTCTTTTCTATTTGTATCCCTTCCACAGGGTTGGAGGGACTTGTGGGTAGACGATGCCTTCTGGCGTCTCCTGTTCTCCACCATTCTGCTGGTCATCATGGTGCTGCTGCGGCCCTCTGCTAACAACCAGAGGTCAGAGTCCAGCTGGAGCACATCCTGGAGCCCAAAAACCAAGTTGACAGTGTTTAATTTTTTTTGGGGGGGGTTCTGTTTTTCTCTCAGGTTCTCCCATTCTCCTCTGATTGATGAAGATGATGACGAGGAAGAGGCCAAGGAGCCAATGCTGAGTGACGCTTTTGGTAAGACTTTCATTGCCAGACCAGCCAAGGGTTATCTAACAGTCGCTTATCATTGCGTACGCCTTGAGTGAGACAGTGTTTACAGTACCAATAGACGGGGTGGGCTGTTCCGTCTGTACAGTTCAGATGCAGAGAAATATATTGACTTTAGACCAACGAAGGCAGCGAGTCTTAGCCAATCAGGCAGAGTAGGGCGGGTCATGCTTTCACCATAGCCGGATCTGTGATTTAGCGACAAAGGACATCCTGTTTCTTTTGCTATTTTTGACTGAAGAGTCTCTGATAATTATGATTGATGTAGTAATTGTTTAATGTCATCTATTGTCAATGTCAACCAACACTGCCCAGTCAGCTAACCAGTACTGTCTTCTTGTAAACGTATCTAATGTGCACGCTGAGTTCAATTTAATTTGTATAGACCAAAATCACAAGAAAGCACAAAGACTCTGGGGAAGAAGCATAGTTAGTAATGTGCCTTAATGGGACCAGTATCCCATAAAATATCCAGTAGAAGCTAACATTACTAGAGCTAGTTATTGTATGCTAATATAGTTTAGAGCTGCCTGAAGACAAAAGCCAGGTTTTATTTAGTGTGACTGGTTTATTGTAGATCCCGGGGCCTTAAGGGCTGCAGGGATGTTTGTCACATTAAGTCACTAAATATGGAAACTCTTAAGTGAACATATTTAGTGTTCCTCCATATTTAACCACTGGGGCTTTGTTTTGTAGTACCTGGTTCTACTGAGGCCATGATCTGAATCATTCCGATATGTGGATTGAGAAATGTTATATAGTATGAATGGGAATTTGAATAACCTTGTTATATTATGGTCTTATTATTGGACATTGGACTTCTATCATTTTCTTTTATTTCTTAAAGAGGGAATGAAGATGAGAGGATCAAAGCCGGACTCTAATGGCTCCCAGAAACTGTTGAGTAAAGAGGTGAGTTCACTGTCTTCTGTCAACATCTCTCTTCTTTTAGCCGTTTATTCCCCCCCCCCCACCACACACATAACTTAATCATTTGTTATTTCTAAACTCTGCTTTGCCAGGATGAAGACTTAAAATGGGTTGAGGAGAACATTCCTACAACTGTTGCTGATGTGTAAGTAAAGTCAACTAAAACTTTCACATTTGCTTAAAAACAAATATTGCGTTACCTGGAATTTGTGAGAATAAGGTATCGTCTTAAAACAATAATTCTTCTTACTTTGACATTGTTTCAGCTTATGTCAGCGTATTAAAGTAGCTTACAGTACCGGATCAAGATATACTGTTAATACTCACATTGCAACAAACAAGCTTTATAGATTATCTTCTAATACAATTTGACTCTATGAATGCATTCACTGCCTCCTTCTCTGTGTTTTCTCCTCTCTATACAGAGCTCTCCCTGCAATGTTAGATGAAGAAGAGGTAAAGGGTCCTTTTACTTTCCCCCTGCTAGCCCCATGATTTCCAATCACATTTGTGTGTGTTTAAAATCATCCCACAGTCACATTACTGGACATGTAATAATCTGTGATCTCTCTTTTTCCAGGAAATCCTGAAAACCAAGTTGGAGAGATCTAAAATGGAGTAGAAGTGAATGCAGATGATGTGAGACTGAAAAGAAAGCAAATTTCACTGAGGCAGCAATGAATGCGTTCTGAGTGATTACCAAAAAAAAAAGAAAAATGTGGGCAAACCCAACTGTTCTCTCCAGATATTTTACATTTGAATCTTTATTTCACACGTGTTGTGTAACACTGTAATGAGCTCAAAGAAGCTTGAATAGTGTGTTTATATTAAAGCAAATCTGTGCAACCCGTAGTTGGATGGGTCGGCTTGGAGGAGGGTGACTAATGCAATAACGCAGCAGAACACTTGTTTCAAAGATTTTTCTTTAATTTCACAAACTTGGCCAAAATCAAGTAGAAACTAGGCAATTTTACACAATGCCCTTGTGGAAAATAGAATATTTGTCAAAATCATGTCTTATTGTTTCAGACGTTCCCCACACGCTTTAAATTCCAGAAACCTGATGGGTCAAATTTGTGGGACTGTGAGAACTGATTCTAAATCTGTTTCGAGATGAGATTCGAATCTTTGTACGAATGGAAACACGGGCTGAAAACCCCAAGTTATTGTGCGTAATAAGATTATATTTAAACCAACAGCTTCGGACACTTGGACTCAAAGTTATCTTCAGCGACGTGCTGTGCCATACACTGTAAATGTAGAAAAACAATGCTGTTGTCAACAGGTGTTTTATTGCGTCACATATCTAATGGGTCACATGATGACATGCATCTAATATGCGACTGTATGGTATGATTAACCATTTAGCCAGATAACTAAAAACAATGCTTTTACTTAGTCAGTGAAGATTTCCTGAGCTCATTTCTTATAGCTGCACCAACAAATGATACATGTCTTATTGTTAACGCACGACTAACACGTTGTTGTCTGGCTAACTGAGTAATCCTCAGTAACTTACCGTTACTCTATGGAAATACGGCTGCATCGGTGGATATCGATACTTGAAGCGTATCACAGTTGTCAGGGTAAAAACACACTACATTTGTGTTTTGGGGGAGTCTTGAGTTCACAAGAACGCACTGTTTTCTGGGCTGGGAGAATGTAACTTCATACTATCGTAAACACAGCGTCGTCAGAAGAGTTGCACCAGATTACTTCTCTGAGATGTCATCTTCACACAGATCAGTTCAAGCTACTGAAAATATGACTCTAATATTGGTGATTTTCAAGCTTTTACTGACAAATGAAAGACTGCTCAGTCCTCAGCGAGTGAGGGAAAATGTATGACCCGTATTAAAAAAAGTATTCCAGACCCGTTTTCACACAGTCACGAGTCTAGAATTAAGAATATTTATTATGACATATTTAGCTTCTCACATAACCGCAGTGTTTTAGGTCCACTTCATTTTTAGCTACTGAATTACATAATCTATTGATAAGCTTCACAGATGTGGTATGGGCTTAAATTCAAATACACATTTCATTGACTGAATGTATGTAATTCTTTCTCAGTAGCACAGGGTACATGCTTAAAGTTATCATTTCCATTTCACTGCAATTACAGATTCCTTTGAGCTTATCCCATTCACACTAAAAGTAATCTTGCTTTATGTGGCAGGATTAAATCCCCGTCCGTGTGCAACCTACTGCAGTATGTGTGGATATTCTAAATGTATTAGTTTTTTTTTTTGTTTTTTAATAAGTGTTGTTGAGGATACCTTATTTTTAAGAGACTAAAGCCCTATTTCTGGATGTGAGTCTGCAATGTAATGTGAAGCTGATGATATTGTATGGCTTTTTGCGTATGTCCTGCAAATAAAATTTATATTGAAACATGGTTACAGCGTCAGTTTTTGTGTGGGCATTTAACACAAATAAATTTAAGGTGTAGATGCCTATTTGTAAGCATAATGTACTGTTTGAGGTTTAGAATGCTCTTTAATGCAATTTGTGTTACCTTTTCTGTACTGTACTGTAATTATTTCCCCCAAAAAACATCTATTCTTATTTTTAACAGGTAAACAACTGTTTTTTAAGGTGCCACGAATAACATATCGCGAGAATAGCACAGCACTATTTAGCCATGAGCACAAATGTGGTCACTGCACCTTTGATGCGGTCCTCGTGAGTTCACTGACGTCTGTCACGTGCCTGTCAAACACCATACCCTCGCGCAGCCGTCGTCAACACAACCCGCAAGACAACTGAGGAAGTAGCGACAAGAAGCTAACAAAAACTAACCGCTACGGCTAATACTATTTGAATTAAGTTAATTGAAGGTTGTGTTTTGTCTTTATCGACACAGGAACGGACTGTCTTTGTTGGGGTTTCAGTTGGCGTAGAGTTAAGAGGGAACAATGTAGCCGTTGCTCGCTAACTTCTAAGCTAGCAGGCTAACAATCAGCTGTTGTTTTGGTCTGGAGAGCTAACTAGCTGGCTAACAAGCCGAGCTACATAGCACTCACAGAAGTCCAAACCAAGATTTCCTTCATTCCCCCGTGGAAACATTTAAAACTGCTCAGTCGGTTAATGGCGGCACATAAAGGCGGACCACCCCTAACAGACTAATCAGCGGCCGTCAACAACTCCCTGTGGAATCGAGTCATCAGAGCGGTCTGTAATTGGAGTCAAAAGTATTGCTTCAAGATGCACGACGCGTATGAGCCGGTGCCTATTTTGGAGAAGCTTCCTCTTCAGATCGACTGTCTTGCGGCCTGGGGTAAATTGTTGACACTTTGATGTATCTTATCCCACAGCTACTCGTTTTGTTCTGTGGTATTAAAAGTGGTTCTTCTGGGCTTTTATTGAAATACAGTCTCAGGTGAAGTGATAAATGACGGCATCCTTCTCAACTGTCAGACCCTGACTCTTTTACGTTTCCTTCCCACAGAGGACTGGCTGCTCGTGGGAACAAAGCCAGGGCATCTTCTTCTCTACAGAATAAAGAAGGATGCAGGTAGGATGAGCCGAGGAGATGTGTGGTGCATCTGATCCCTTGTGTATTTGTAGACCTAATGCTTCCTGCTTCCTCTTTTCTCTTTAGGCACCAACCGGTTCGAGGTGACACTGGAAAAATCCAATAAGAACTTCTCAAAGAAGATTCAGCAGGTAGATAAGGCTGTAAGATGCATTTGAAGTCTGGTGAGCGAGTCACAACTCAAATATGTTCAGATTTCTAGGACTACTTTACACTAAATTCAGCTCTTAATGGCCAACTTCCTTTCTTGGAATGATTCAGCTAATCCCACATGCTTTAAGACCCATCCATATGCCACCGTAGGCTACCAAAGATGATTGATGGCTCAGAACAACCTTCAAATTGAATCAGTGTAGTTAAGACTAGTCATTTTTACAGATAGTGGCAAAAACCACAGGAACAGTGGGTGAAACAAAGAAGCTCTAGTGTGTTCTCAGCCTGTCATTTGGTTCAAACCTCCTTTTAATTGGGTGTCTTTCTCTTTCTACAGCTCTACGTTGTCTCGCAGTACAAAATTCTTGTCAGTCTTCTAGGTACGTTTTCTCTCCCTAATAAATGTATATATTTCCTGATTAGTCTTCACCTGTTAATTGATAAAACTGTAATCTTTTTGCGTTAAAGCAGAGCGTTCATCGTCATTCTCTTAATCTCTTTTCTCCTCCAGAGAACAACATCCACGTCCATGATCTCCTGACCTTCCAGCAGATTACGGTGGTGTCCAAAGCCAAAGGTGCCACGCTCTTCACCTGTGACCTGCAGGTCAGTTACTGTCCTTTTACACTTGCAGCTTTTAGACACATTGCCTGCTGTATTGTTACTGTACAGCACTGCTATCATATTCATGCAATATGTAAAGTACTACAAACATACAATTATAGATTAGTGGACTGTTTAAGAGCCAACAGGCAGCTTTGACTGAGCTGGTTTATTCAGATTTATCAGGTGGTTTTGAGTGGATCATAACTGGTGTTTCTTGACCAATTGACTACAAGGCAGTATGTTTTTAAAATGTTCCACACTAATATAACAGTAATACTAATATAACATTAACAGTTAATTGGCTGAAACATACATAAAACAGGTATCATTTCCATACAATCTTATGTCTGAGACATTTTTTTTTCTTTTGTTTCCACATGTCTGTGTTATCCTCATATTTTGAACTCATGAATTGTATATTTTTTCAGCAAACTAGCACAGGAGAGGAAAGGTTGAGAATGTGTGTTGCGGTGAAAAAGAAACTCCAGCTGTATTACTGGAAGGACAGAGAGTTCCACGAGCTGCAGGTAAAATGAAATAAACTTGAGATGTGACCCACAACAGGACAGGGTTTTTTTGTTTTTTTTTTCAGTCCTTTGATGCATTTAATCATCCTAATGTTTTCTTTTCGTCTGTCAGGCAGACTTTGGTGCACCAGACATTCCAAAGTCCATGGCTTGGTGTGAAAACTCCATATGTGTTGGTTTCAAGCGAGACTATTACCTCATTCGGGTATGTGCCACAGGAATGGATAACAATAAGCTTTTTATATTCAGCTTTACCTCTAGCTACCTACAACTTAAAGTTATGCTCTGCCAGAAGTCTGTAAAAGGTTTGTAGTGTGTTCCTTAACGGTGAGAGATGTTTTAAAGTATCAAAACATCAACAGACCACATAAAACCACATAAAACACTCCTGCAGCATAATTCATTCTTTACATCTGAAGGCTTAGTTTGTTCTAAACTATCCCAAATAGTGCAAAAAAATCACAGCACAAGTCTTCTTCTGCAGTTCATAAATCAGTGGATCTGTTGTGATCCAGCCTTTATTCTCTGTGAAGGGGAAAACTACAAATATTTAGCATGTAACTTAGGGGGTGTTTCATGGACATGTTTTGGAAAGTTCAGAAGTAGTCTATTATTTAATGAGTTCCTGTCTGTTATGTTAATCTTGAATTTGCATGTTTATTTGAGGCTTCAGCCTTAGTATTCATTTTTCGTATCTTTTTTGAGTTGTTTGTCTGAAGCACTGTTCACTTGACCGTACAGACAAAGTTTGTAACATGTTATTGATGGGCTCTTCTGAACCTCTGCTGTCGATCAGATGGATGGCCGGGGCTCCATCAAGGAGCTCTTCCCCACCGGGAAACAGTTGGAGCCTCTGGTTACCCCACTGGCTGATGGGAAGGTGGCGGTTGGCCAGGATGACCTAACCGTAGTGCTGAATGAAGAGGGCGTTTGCACCCAGAAGTGTGCCCTGAACTGGACCGACATCCCAATAGCAATGGGTAAGAGAGATGCACACCAGCTGATACTGTGAGACATTTCATATTCTACACTGAGTTATGTTTACATGCGTCCACTTTCTTGTAGAAATAGAATTACTAGTTGCTCAAGCCGTTCTATTTTCTGCTTGTATGGTAAACAAGCTACTACATACCCAGTACAAGTCTGTGTTTTTGCTGGAGCTAACATGTTTTCAATATTGACAAGAACTGACAGCAAAGTCAAACAGACACACACATGTAGACTAACAAGAGCTTAAAACCCTCCCTCGGCGCTCTATGTGGGTTGGTTTCCAGATAACACAGAAGGTGTTCGCCAGAATGTGTTCGCCAGAATGTGTCACCTCTGGGAGTCCATCTCACTCATGGACAGAAACCAAATGAGCTCATTGTTTGTTTTTTTTATCACTCTTTCTAAGCAGTTAAAACCTTCAAAAAATTCATGGCATTACACAAACTGAGCAACACCGTCTTAGACGCAGCTTGATTAACAGACATATTTAGTCAAAAGTAAGTATCTATTGATTTTGCTGAAGACATTCTCTCCAACAACTTATTAGACTGCTGATATTAAAGAGTTGGGCCATGATGATACCTTTCTGCACTGGCGAGAGCAAATAACATCAGAGGACAAAACGAGGAAATGCCAGAAGGAGAAACGGGTTTTAAGCATTTTAGCGCATTCAGGATGGAGGACAAGCTGCGGTGGAGAATACAATTACGACAGTTAGATTTAGGGAATGGCATAAAATGTACCTGCAGGTTTTTGTTTCACACACAAATTAGAAAACACAGTCGGCAACTAAAATATCTTTATTGGAACTCCTTTAACACAAGCGTGAGCGTAGTCTGAGATTCATCTCCTTCCTCTTTCTTTGAGGAACTTTCCATCAATACATTTTTTTTTTTTTACTTCATCTGTATAAAGCGTTCAGTATGTTGCTCTTTGATTTCACTGACTGGTATGTGACCGAACAGTTCTTGTGACACTGATTGAACGGGTTTGTTCACATAGCAACTATTAAAACAAACACCTGATGAAGCATCTGGCCTAAATACTGCCATCGTCATCTGCTGCCATCCAGCTGCTGTCTGACTTTTCTTCCCTCTTCCTCAAGCTTTCCACTCTGTCTGAGCTGTGCTACTGTTTCCCACACGTCAGCAGAGGAAACATCCTTTTTTTAGAAACTTAATACATCATTTTTTACCCTGTGACTAAGACACCACATGTCTGGATTACTAATGAGCTTTAGAACAGAGGTGATGCAGATGAAGGTCTCATGTTGTTTTTGAAGGCTCCTCTTCCTGTAGAAGGTACGCAGGTGGAAACGATATGAAGGGGAAATGAAGCAGTGGTTTCATACAGTTTCCAATTTCCTTGTTTTGATATAGACAAATATGGTGGCTATGATGTGCGTGCATCAGCAGAGGACGAGTGCTGGTCAGTTTGAAATGCATGTAACTGACCGTCCAGAGGGCCTGTGGGCACAGTCTGTCCCACATCCAGAGTCCCACCTCAGGCCTGTCTGGACGGCCGTCTTTGGCTGGATTTCCTGCCCTAGTAGCCTCAAGGACTTCCCTCCATAATCGCAGCTGATGCACCTGCCGTCAAGACACAGAGTTTGGGTCAGGTGGATTTCAAAACACGCAATCCTTATTAGAGCTGAAACGATTATGTCTATTATAGTGGGTGTTTTTATTTTCTGATATTTAAATAGACTTAACGATTAATCGCTCCGTTAAATAAATACAGGTAGATTAGGTGCTATAAAGCAAAAGTTTTTGTCTTCTCAATGTTGGAATGAATCCAGTACGTCCATTCTGCAACAAAATATATTGTCGGAGAGCCCTGGTCGCCAAATGGTCACAGCACATGCCACGTAACGGTAACATGCCGGGTACGTTTCCAGCAGAGGACCTCTGTTGCATATCAACTCTCTCTCTCCTTATTTCCTGTCCGTCTCTTCTCCGTCAACTGTCGAATAAATGAAAAATGTAATAAAGTCAGTTACCTCTTCTCCCTCAAAAACAACTTTTTGACCCGTGTATTAACTTGAAAAACGTCTTTATGTAAGCCTACAGACATTTAATGACGTGCAGAAGATGTTTGATATTTTTATGTCTTAAACCCACCTGTGGCGGTTGGGTTTTTGGTTGACGTTTTACACTCTCGTCTCTTTGTTTCACACGTTCTCAGAGCACCAGCCTCCGTACATCATAGCCGTTCTTCCTCGGTACGTGGAGATCCGGACGTTTGAGCCGAGGCTACTGGTGCAGAATGTGGAGCTGCAGAGACCTCGCTTCATCACCTCAGCCGGGTGAGGCAGAGCTCTGTGAAGATGTGATTTTATAACACATAGTTCTGACCCAACTACAGCACCAAAAGATTGTTTTAGGACATTAGCTGTTTACTTTTCAGTATAAGTTCAACATTTTACTGGCTGCATTATTGCACCGCTCCAGGAATTTGAGAATATTGAGTTTTGTGTTGCCATATGGAAGTGTCTTGTTATAACAACATACCAACACATAACATGATCATAACAACTTATCCGGTTATAATTACTAATAATAAAATACAATTTCTTGTTTATAAGATAATGTGCTGTTATAACAAGAAAAAAACGGAATAATTTGAACTCAAATATGTCATAACATGATAAATATCTTGTTATAAGGATGTTGTAACAGTAAGATTTTCTTTCCGTCATGCTGGCAGCAATACAGCTCAGTACTGCAGTGTGTTTGAGGTAAAAAAAAAATGAAAAAGGCTGCAGTGGCTACTGCAAGACTCGGGGCTTAAAGTTACAGATTCAATAAAGACTGGTGACACTTTTACGTATACCACTCTGGTTCCTGCACATAACATCCTCATGCATGATTTGCTCTCACCAGTTTCTATCTCTCATGATGGTGAGTTCCCTCCTTACATAGAAAAAACACTTTTGTTTTCCGACCTGTCCTCTCTCATCTTGTTTCTCTCCTCTTATCTTTCACAGGCAAAATATTGTGTACGTCGCCAGCAACCACTTTGTGTGGCGCCTGGTTCCCGTGTCGATAGCCACCCAGATCCGGCATCTCCTTCAGGACAAACAGTTTGAGCTGGCTCTTCAGCTGGCGGTGAGCAGCGCAACCACTCACTTCACTATTTAACCTCATTTATTCCTCAGGATTCAATTGGCGCTTTAGCTCAGCGGATGGAACCCGACCATCACTTATCTTGATTAGGAGCCGCATGTTGAAACGGCTTTGTGCTTCATTGTCAGCTTATCTTGCTGTCTAGCTATCCAGGAGTATCTTCAAGAATGATAAAGGCCATTTGTGTGGTTTCCACATTCTGAGGAGTTAACTGGAGACATTTTTCTGTAGCCTGATACATTTTTCTTTTGCTTCTATTTCTTTTATTTCTGTTTTCCGCCAGAAGATGAAGGATGATTCCGACGGTGATAAGAAGCAGCAGATCCATCACATCCAGAATCTCTATGCCTTCAATCTGTTTTGCCAGAAGAGATTTGATGACTCCATGCAGGTGTTTGCCAAACTGGGCACAGGTAGGTGTGATAAACGTCCTCTCATTGTATTCTCATGATCAATGTTTATGTATTGGAGCCTATTTAAGGTGAAACTGGCCTTAATTTTATCAACATTTATTAAGTCTACTTTTTCTTTGTCTTTTCTTCACCTCATTGCACATCTGTTTCTTATTGTGTGTATTGATGGAAATGTTTTTATTACAAATAACATTCTCATGTAATGATGTCACATCTACTAAACAAACTCAAGTATCGCACACGTGGAATATAAATGTGATAGATTCCCCCCCCCCCCCCCCCCCCCGTGTGCTCTGCAGATCCCACCCACGTGATCGGGCTGTACCCAGACCTGCTCCCGGCAGACTACCGCAAACAGCTGCACTACCCCAACCCTCTGCCTACTCTGTCCGTGGCAGAGCTGGAGAAGGCTCATCTCGCCCTCATCGACTATCTCACACAGGTGTGTGTGTGTGTGTGTGTGTGTGTGTGTGTGTGTGTGTGTGTGTGAATCCATGATGGAAGTGATGCATTTTGTCAGACCCCACTTTGAACGAGGCTCTACTTGGAGGATTACCAAAAACACAAGAGTCGATAAGCATGTTACGTGTGAAGATCAAGATAGTTGGAGTAAATCAAAGGAGGCACAATATTAACCTTTTTGTTTGTTTGTCCTCACAGAAACGTAGCCACCTTGTGAAACAGCTGAATGACTCGGACCCTTCTATAACGTCCCCGCTCATGGAGGGCACGCCTACTATCAAAAGCCGAAAAAAGCTCCTGCAGATCATTGACACCACCCTGCTGAAGTGTTACCTGCACGTAAGACCACCTTCCTTTTTGTTTCTCAACAAATGGAGACATTACAGTCCAAACTGCCATTTATTACTTGATATTAATAATTCAATGTCTTGCAGAATATACAGAAAACAGTTCAGTGTGTTGCTCTTTATTGATTTACTATCCTCCAAAAGTTGTTTTTATTTTGTTTCAAACATTTTTTTATTCGACCAAGATTTTAATACTAAAGGAAGTAAAGCAATGAATACGTTTTGACAAAGATAAAATAAACGTTTTTATTTCATGCAGTCATTTTGCCAATAGGTGTCATATTTTCCTCATAAAATGATTGATTTTTTTCATTAGAAACATTTTTTTAAACAAGCTTATTTTTATAATACTCTTTTCTTTAATGCCACTCATGACTCATGTCGTACTTTCTGATCAACAACCACTCTACAGTGAACCTAATCCAGCTGTTTTATATTTCAGGATAAACGACTGTTTCGGCTCTAATGAACTTGGCAGTTTTCATCGTCTGCTTACAGAAAAATTATTTCATATCACAAGGATGTAAATCCAAACATTTGCAGGAATTGGCAGCACCATGAGGCAGTTCACTTTACCTCCCACGTAGCTAAATGGGTTCTGTGTCAGGCGCTGCATTGGCAGATGTACTTTGAAGTCACAGTTTTAAAGCAGCGTCCTCTCCGTGTAGCTGCAGTAACGTCAGTCTGGGGTTTGATTCAGGGAGGTAGATGCCTGGACAGCTATTCAATGTACCAGGCACACTGTGTCAAACCTCATCTATGGTGAGAAAGTATGAGATCACAGATACAAGCAGCCAAAGTAAGTTTCTCCACAGAGAGATCTGGCTTTTGTCTTCAATGCGTCTCTGCTGCTCTTCAACATTTAGACGAGTCGGTCCATGTGGCATCCAGGGGAAATGCCACCAGGTGCTCCTCTGGGGAGGTATAATAAGCACCATTTAATCCGAGGAACTCAAAGGGCAGATCACACTGGAGGGATAACCGAAGAGCGACTGGAGCTCCTCTTACAATGAGTGCTAACACCTGCACCACATTATTTAAATGATATCGATAATGATCTGTGAAGCAGAACGGAACCAATCAGTGAGGGGTCACCGTTCCTGAAGTCTTTGGGTGAAACACAACCCGAGCTTAAAAGGGGTGAACGGATTAAGGTTTTGTAAATGTGTGGTGTTGATGTTTTTATAATCTGCTCTTTAGACCAACGTGGCCATGGTGTCCCCCCTCCTTCGTCTGGAGAACAACCACTGCCACATCGAGGAGAGCGAGTACGTCCTGAAGAAGGCCCACAAGTACAGCGAGCTCATCATCCTCTATGAGAAGAAGGGCCTGCACCAGAAAGGTAAGGAGGCTCTGCTGCTCACTGCTCACCCACCGGGGCGGACGTGAGCTGCGTGTGATTGTGGGGATCTGATCTTCCTGCTGGAATACTGTTTGGGGAAGTTAAACAAGTTGCAACTTCACAACCGTGTTTTTTAAACATTTAGATATCTTCAATGTTTTATTGTCTGGACTCCTTACTCTTAGGGATTCAACTTTTAAATATCAGCTTTTTTTGCTGTAAAATTAAGTTTTTGTCAGCAGTTTAAGATTGCACTATTTTTATTTAATGCTCATCAAAGTATTTGGGGGACATTTTGTGCATTTTCGTGTGATACAAGCAGTAGAAGTAATCTGTCTCACTTCAAGTGATTTTCACTTTTCATCCAGCTCTGTCCCAAAACGGGATGCCTAATACTTTAGTCCTTATTTGTACATCTGTGCTTCTCTGCAAAGACAGTTTGAATTCCATTTGTGTGATTTGGGGCGTAATGATTCATTTAACACGGTGTGGAGTTATACACCTCCTTCAGCTGTTGTGGCTTTCCTGGAAAACCGATATTTTTCTCTGTCGAGTTCAAGTGCAAGTTCAAATAGGCTTTTACGCATGAATGGATAACAAGACATTTTAAGCTGCATAAGCAAGTAGAAGCCACGACTTGTTTTAAAGAAACATGACGGTGAGAAACAGGAACCAGCATTAAGAGGATAAACCTGCAGTAAGTGTTAAGCTCTCGTTAAATAGAGTTTATTTTGGTTTTCTTTCTCTTTCATTTGGATGAGTCGACTGAAATCTGTGATTATTCTAAAGAAATGTTCACTGACCGTCATTTAACACAGAGCCAAACCGACCGACCTGGTGAACTCCAACAAAATACACGCTGCAAACATTCCCTCCAAGTGTTTTACATGTTTAACAAATTCAAAGAACTGGGCTTAATGAACAAGATTAATCTTTGGTTTTCTTACAAATGTTGAATATTGTTTGAGTAAAGAATACTAGATACTGTACATATCCAATACTAGACACACATAATGTATTCTTCTCTGTGTGAATTCTGCTGCTCTGGTTAAAGGGGATTGTGTCTCTATATGTTCTAAATGTTGTATTGACTTTAAAAGTACGTAAAAACCACAGCTGTAGGGAAGTACTATTTTGAGCGAGTATTTAAAAGTTATGCTACTTTATAGTTGTATAAATATTGTACATTTTACTCTACAACATTTACATGACAGCTGCAGTTACTAGTTACTTTTCAGATTAAGATTTTACATCAATATGATGCATTTATAAAATATGATGTATTGATGTAGATTAAACTAGCCGGAATTGACTTTACCTCGACCAGGTGTGACATTGAAATGCTGCTGACATGTTCAGTAAGTGTAAGTAATAATATTATTAATAATAATATGATGTATAATAAAACACTCTCAATTAGTACCTTTTACTTTTACTGTTTGAAGTATATTTTAGTGCTAATTCTTTTGTACTTCTACTGGTGTAAAATGATGAAAGTACTTTTAATAGATATATTTGAATAGATAATGATGCAGCCAGCGTTGCATTTTCTTTCAACTTTCACAGGAAAACTCCTCTTAAATGAAGTCACTTAAATTAATTTTCTGATGTGATTTTTAAAAATGTTTTGAGTGGGAAATTCATTCTCGTGCAGCAGATAAAAGATAATTCAATCAAACGGATGATCCGTTTTATTCGTCATAATGTGCTTTATCGTCTGCAGGCCTCAGCATGATAACTGAACACACAACAATGAAACGCACTGAAATATCCATTCCCAATTTCACTTTTAAATTGGATGTTGAGTTTGGGGTTTAGTATTTAAATGACGGATCACTTGACGCTAGACCTTCCTTGGCCTTTGTCAGCGGCCTCCTCGTTGCCTCCCAATTCAGAAACCAAGAGCCTTTGGACTCTGAATTGTTCCGTTATGTTTTATATTCATTTATCTTGGAGGAGGTTTCCTGCACTCTGTCGGCTCATCGTCCTCGTAGATCACAGCGGTCGGCTTGTCGTCCTCGTAGATCACGGCTGTCTTGATGTTGTTTGGTTTCTGGTGGGATACTGCGGCAGATTCTGGGCCGTTCTCGCTGTGAGCGCGGCTGGTTTCAATCGACCCGCTGCTGCAATTTGTGCTTCTGATGTCATGCTGCTCGAGTCGATGCCCCTCAATTCAAACCAGCTGTTCCCGTCCACCAATTAACACTGTGCACTGTGCTCCATCCAGGAGTTATGTAACGCAGTGCGCACCACAGAGGAGATGACATGTTGCCACTTTCCATCAGTCAGACCGATCTCACGTTTGCTCTCGCTCGCCCTCTCACTCGCCTCCCTTCATCTGTCCTCACCAGCTCTGCAGGTGCTGCTGGACCAGTCCACCAAGGCCAACTCTCCGCTGAAGGGCCACGAGCGAACGGTGCAGTACCTCCAAAGACTGGGTAAGGAGTCTGTTTTAAACTGGCGTCAAAGTTGTCACCGCGACTAGATATGTTCAATTTGTTGGGGTGATTTTGGGAAAGGCTCTGAGAGGAACGTTCACCCTGATTGATGGTGGATGTTGGATGAAATGTAAACGACATGGTCTGCAGTCTCTCATACGTCTGGCACCGACTAAACGAGAGGATCTTGCTCCATGCGTGTTACTGTTTACTCTGTTACTAATCTGTGAACCAGGGATTTTCTGTTTCTTCCCATCAGCCTTTTCAATGTGGTTAAACTCCAGAACAATCCAGTAAATTGCCTGTGAGATAAAACCCAGTGGGGGAAAAAACAAAAATATCAAAAGCTGTGTGGAGGCTTCCAACCTCTGTTGGCTGTGGTTCAGTTTGTTAATGGTGGCGATGCATTATACAGCACCGTTCTTCTGCTTCCCCCCCCCAAAGAACGTCATTATAACTGGAACGATGGTTTTGGAAAACAGTGCAACATTGGGTCATAAAGTTATTCAAGTCAAGACAACAACTCGATCTTTCTTGTTATATTTTGTAATATTACTTATTCTGTTTCTTTTATTTCAGTTTGGCTCTAGCACTGTTTATACGCTACGACAGCACTTTACACTAATAACAAATGTTTGAATTATTTATTAATCTGCTAGTTTTTTTTCTCACGATTATCGTTTGGTCTATAAATGTGTAAATTGGAATCTTTGACTTTAATTTTATTTTATTTGCAGAAAAGTGCACTTCAATTGTTCTAGTTCGGTCTCGAACTTCAAATCCGTGACCATTGATAGATTTAACTTCTATGGACCTTTTTTATCAAATAAATATAGCCCCCAGGTCCCTGACTCCATCTTGAAAAATAAACTTTTAAACCAGAGCACCTAGAATTCTGTATGAAGACACGTTTTTCGTGAAAGGCAACCTCAAGAATTCTGGCATCAGTTTGACAATTAGACATCATTTTGACCCAGAAATCCACGTCTGTACTCCAGTAGAGTCTCCGTCCTCCGGAATGAGAAGCAGCTGCTGGTTCACTCCACACATGTGAACACTGTGGCCCAGAGTCCGGCCAGCTCCCGATGGATTGTGGCCATCTTTGATGTCTGGCTCAAAATGATGTTTAACGTCAACATTGTCATAACAATCAGAATTGAGGCTCTGGACCGGCTATTTATTCAATATGTAATCAACATAGTTGCCAGTTGATTGACTACTTAAATATTTGACTAATTGTTGCAGCTCTACTACGTTGGGCTCTATTCTTTAATATCAGAAAGAGCATGTAGTGCGATCATCTGCTTTGTTTCCATCTTTACTTGTTTTCCTCTGAGTGCCTTCTGAAGAAGTTAAACTCCCTTATCTCCCCCACACACAGGAGAGGAGAATTTGGGAATAATCTTTGAGTTTTCTCCCTGGGTGTTGAAGATCTGTTCTGAGGACGGCCTGAAGGTGGGACGCAAAATGTTACACAACGGTTCACTTATTTGTTTTAGTCCTATATGAATGTTGTAAATTGCTTTACGTTTTTGTATTTCTTTGGTCATAGATCGAAGCTCATTCTATTTTTGTACTTTATGTCCACTCGGCGTAAAGAAAGCTCTCCCGTAGGTTTAAAGATCTCTCTTCCTGTCCAGATCTTCACAGAGGACCTGACCGAGGTGGAGACTTTGCCCAGAGACAAGGTGCTGAACTTCCTGAAGGAGGGCTTTAAGGAGCTCGCCATCCCATATTTGGAGCACATCATTTACGTGTGGGACGATAAGGGCCCGGAGTTTCACAATGTGCTGATCCAGCTCTACCTGGAGAGGGTCCAAGGCCTCATGAAGCAGTACCTCAACTCACTGCCAGAAGGTACGAGCAACAGAATACTTGAGAGTTAATTTAAGTGAAGTTCAGAGTATCTGCAGGCCCTTTTAAAAAGTCATGAAAAGTTTTATACAAACTACTTTATGCCTCTTTTAAAAACTATTGTTTTCATCTTGATACAGATACTTAACATTCATTCCTTTCTACCTGAAGCAAAGCTACAAAGTGAAGTGAATTCTTCTATCTGAGCTGCAGGGCAACATGAGCCTTGGGCTTTAATATCTTCTTAATGCCAAAAGAACAATAATCCAAATTTATCGGAGGACTTTCATGTGATTACATCACTGCATATGGTTTCGGTTTGCCTTTGCCTACTCCTCCAGATAGTTGTCTCTCACTGCTTTACACATTGATCCTGTGTCAGGATTTATTATGAAGTCCATCTGTCTCTCTCCGTGTCTTTTAATGACCATCCAGGGACCGTGTATTGACATAAACCTGTCAGACGGCTACACTTCCAGCGATGCTCATTAATGTGCACTCTGTCTGAGAAATAAAGTAATAAAAACAACTAATTAAATAAATACATCTGTCCTTGGGGCAGGTTATTGCTTCAGGTCTCGCTATGAAGCATATTTCAGAATGCGACCTGTGATATTAAGATATTGTTTCTCTGAGATCATTCAGTTCTACAGCCATTATTTATTGTTCCTTTATCAGCACTCTTTTAAGGTTCACCTCAAATGTGCTCCGTTTAGTTTTCTTCTGGACTTGTGAAAAAGCAAAAGAAAAGTTTTGTTTACATCCAGTGTTTCTTACCAAAACACATGGCGTGTATCTCTGAGGTCTAACAGACATGCAGGGTGCATTTCCTTCTGAATCAAACCATTGCAAAGCCTACGGTTAGATGTGAGAGAACCTGCGTAGTTTACGTCCATGTTTGCTTGCCAGCAGTCTTCTGCTTCTTCTTCTTCACTGCCTTTGTTGGCGTGTTCCCACTGACTGTCAATCCGTAGATTAGTGTTAAAGCCATTGGCAGGATGTGAAGCACGCTGCGTCCTCGTGGGCGTGCACAATACAAACAAAACGGGATAAAGATATTAAGTCTGTAGTGCTGCGAGTGGTTAATAACTCCACAGGGTACGATTAAGACGAGGATGAGCCTTTAATAATGATTCAAGTTAAAAAACGAATTAAACCATACAGTTTCCTTTTTAAAGGATTTCTGTAGCTCTTTGAAGCACTTCTCATATATTTGATGTACTTGATCATTGTTATGATTACCTTTTGTAACCTAGACTATTTGAATTATTAACTTATCTGTCAATCATGTTCACAATTTCTTGACTCTGCTGCTGTAGGAGTTCCAGCTGTGTCTGCGGGGAAAGAGGAAGGTGATCTGGGAGAGTTCAGGAACAAGCTGCTGTCTTTCCTGGATATTTCTACCAGCTATGAACCAGCCAGACTCGTCAGTGACTTCCCCTTTGATGGTAAGAACTGTGGCCGAAAATAAGTATCAGCCATAAGCATTTACACACTGAGGATGGAAGGAAATCTGTTGTTTTTGATACAGAAATCTGTAGAAATTCAAACTGAACCACATATTTTACTGTCAGTTTATATGTCCAGTCAGTTTTAATATAACCATAAATTTGCCTCAAGGGGCTAGATGTAATGTTATGTAACATGCACTTAAGTAAAACAAAGTATTTCATGTCATTTCCATTACCTCATGGACATGTGTTCGCAGTTATAGAGGAAGGTTTTAGCCAACTTCTATACGTTTTAAGCTGAAGGGTGAAACTTGTTTTCCATGCTGAAGGCCTGCTGGAGGAGCGGGCTCTGCTTCTGGGTCGGATGGGTAAACACGAGCAGGCGCTCTTCATCTATGTGCACATCCTGAAAGACACCCGCATGGCTGAAGAGTGAGTACTCCTGCACGACGACGACTGCGTGGATAATTAACACCAGTCACCTGCCAAATGTTTGCTAAGTCCAGCAGCTGATGTGACTAAAGATGAAGAATCAATTTAAATTCATGGTTTATCTTCTTGTGCTCTGCAGATACTGTCACAGCCATTACAACAGTTCGGTCGAAGGGAATAAAGATGTAAGTGGCTTTTTTCATAAAAATAATTTTAAATAATTTCTGCCTTTTCCTCCTGGATTTAGTTGTTGTTTATGACCATTTATTTCATTCTGTGCGCTCGGCTGCCGTCTGTTAAGTGCTTCTGGGTTTGCAGAAAGTGCTACACAAATATAATGGATTATTTACGGCTCAAGCTCCCAATGAAACGTGTTTTGTCAGAAAGGACAGCTGACATTGTGACGCACTTGACTCTGCAACCAAACAAGATCTAAATGAAAATACATGAATCATCATCAGATTTATTAACGGATCACTGCTGTTTCTGTAAAGGTCAGAAATATACAAGATCTCTGTTTGGACACTGAATATTTGATGCCTGTGTGTTAAGTCTACTTTCGACATCAAACCCGTAACGATGGTGAAGCAGAGACATTGAGCACCAACGGCTGTATTTCTTCCCTTCAGGTTTATCTGTCTTTGCTGCGAATGTACCTGTCCCCTCCTGACGTCCACTGCTTGGGGCCCATCAAGATGGAGCTGTCGGAGCCTCAGGCCAACCTCCAGGCGGCTCTGCACGTCCTGGAGCTGCACCACAGCAAACTCGACACCACCAAGGTAAACGACCACAGAGCGGCACGCACATTCCTCTCTCCGGTGACCTGGCACCTGACCCCAGTCTGGTAATCGCAACTCATTCTTTGTTTTATCTCCTTGGAGTGTAACATGTGTTTACTGTGAGTTGACACAGAAAAGGCTGCAAAAGTCTTCTGACATGTGCACAAAATCAGGCTGCACTTGAATTCTACTTTTCTACTCAGCCAATCTCATCTGGTGCTTCAAACGGCTCATTCAATCAGAGAGCAGGAATTACTTTCTAATTCAACCCGGTGCTTTATCATTGTGAGTTGACTCTTTGCCATCGCTCAGATTAAGTGATCATTGCGAGCTCAGACAAGACGTGGAACTGATAAGAGTCGGCTTGTTTAGGCTGCATAACAATGAGATGGAATAACATGATTTACGATAACACACACACACACACACACACAAAATTAGTCATTTGGTGTGAAATTAGAGCAGCCACTGAACTGAACGCTCATTTAAAGATTTGATTTTTAGTTTGTTTTTAGAGCGAGATGAGA
Source organism: Anarrhichthys ocellatus (assembly GCF_004355925.1). NCBI lineage: Eukaryota > Metazoa > Chordata > Actinopteri > Perciformes > Anarhichadidae > Anarrhichthys > Anarrhichthys ocellatus. The sequence goes on from NW_022280037.1 coordinate 9,966,563, forward strand.
GGGGTTTGCACAGTTTCAACTATCAGAACCCAGAATCAAAATAGCAAAGAATTGAATAAAAGCTGTTTTTTGACATGTGCCTACATGTACCAGGATAAACTTCAACTTTTATCTGCTGCGATCGCTCCCTCGTCGACTCGCACCGCATTCATCGGCCGTATACACTGGCTCGAGTCAGCCAAAACACTGTAAAAAGTATCCTCCTCCATAACATCCTCTGTATTTTGGGAAGCCATTTCCGCAGCGTGCAAGGTCCAATTGCAGCCTGAGAAATCCAAGCTGCGGCCTGTATTTCCTTCTTGCATCCAACTATGTCAATGACGGCGCTGGATGTAGGTAGAACAATAGATTTTGCTTCAATTCAAAAGGACATCCACGTAAAAGGTGCCACATTTTCACGGTTAAAGCCCAGTTCCCACTACAGGACTTTGAAAGTCGTCAGATTGCTGTGCTGTTCACACTGCACAACTCGCTGTCCTTTTGGGAATCTTGAAGTAGTTTCCACACTGCATGACACTGCGCTACAAGATCTTAGCCTGGAGGAATCCCTGATGAGCTCTCTGAACTACGTTTTGTCACAAAAACACATGCGTGAATGGACTTGGGCGTAGTGTAGCTAGATAGCGAGACTCTGGTCTTTATAAAGCTGTTTTGGTTTGTTTTTCAATTCAATCCAGCTGCTGCGCATCTTTCCACACAGTCCACATTAAGTCACTCAGCTGATCGTAGATTCTCTCTCTCTCTCCATATCTCCTCAAAGCGACGGAGTCTTTGAAACGCCACCACTCTGTCACTGTAAATATTTGAATCCATAAAACAAACAAGTTTATCTGTTCTCAGTTATATCCTCGCTGTAGGCTGCTGTGATTTAAAGTGGAAGCGATTGTGTGTGAAAGGCACTGCTCGTCTGTGCTCAGCCACAGCCGTGTCAAATTAGGAGCGTCTCAAGGGGAACACTGCAGGTTTATGTGAGTGTTTAAGTTTGGATCCCACAACCGGGAAGCTCTCCATCTTGTCTTTTTGTGCCGCTGTGCCTCCCTGCGCTCCCTCATTGACTCGATGGCAACCTGCTTTCATTTCCCCTGGCCTCGCTCCCAGACTCTGCCTCGCCAAGAAAACAAGACGAGACTGCACCAATATTTCTGGAAAAACTTCTAACATGAAGCACATTCTTTTTGTTGTATATAATCATTTTTTGGGAATAATCAACTTGTCATTTAGTCTATAAATGTCTATAGTGGGGTGACGTATTGTTGGTTTGTCTGACTGACAAAGAGATCAATACTTGTATGTTATTAAACAAGGAAAAGCTGCTTTATGGGAACTCGTAAGTAAGAGCTACTCGCATGAGCAACAGGGTCAGGCTCTTTCAGCACAAAGGATTGATATGAATTAAAGTTCTGCAGCTCTTCAGTAACGAACATCCTGAACATTGAGGTTTCAGCAGCCGGATCCTCATTCTGATAAACAGTGTGACTAAAGGTCGACTGATTTTGAGACTGAGGCAGAGTTGGCTAACTGTCAGAGAGCTCATGTCGTATTAAATAATCAAACTAATGCATGTTATTTGGTGTATAGTAGTGCAGTTACATGTTGTATCGTTTATTTAAACGAACATGCAGCACAAATACAGAATATAAGTTGAGCTGAATGCCAGCTCTCAGTTGTCTCTCTGCAGGAAACTCTCACTCTGAGCTGTCTGAGTGTAACGAGGCCGTTTGTGCTAATTTAATTTAATTACGTTGAACAAGAGGACAGCGAGAGTGCTGGCCTCGATCGTGTTTAGCCTCATTCACACAGCGGCTAACAGGCGAGTCCTTTTTATTTCTAAAGGTAAGAGAAGTCATGTAGCAGCAAATTACTTTTCCCGAGAGGATGTCATCTCATTTTGTATTATCGTTTGGAAATGATTAATGAGTTATGTTCTGCATCTCATGAATGTGGAAGCGACACTTCCCTCTGGAATACAGTTCAGCAACTGTTCTTCACCACGACATGAAGATCACCGCCTCTGCTCATTTCTATACATTATACTTTTAAAATGAGTGTTAATTTGCTCAAAGTTCTTCCTCATAATGTTGTAATAATTCATGTTTTTGTCTTCCCAGGCCATCAACCTGCTCCCAGCAAACACTCAGATCCGAGAGATCCGGGTCTTCCTGGAGAGCGTCTTGGAGGAGAGGGCTCAGAGGAAGCGCTGCAACCAGGTGCTGAAGAGTCTGCTGCAGGCCGAGTTCCTCAGAGTGAGTCCTGGAGGGTTTCTTTACATGACGGATAACACTAAGCTACTCTTTCTGTACTCCAACACAACAAACTCTGACAACACACGACACTTTGCTCTCCAAATGTCACTCGCCTTTTCCACCACAACAAGTCCTATGACAATAACAACTTTTCCCTTTCCATGAGGATGTCAGACATTTAAAGCAATCTGAGCCTGTCGGTGGTAAAAACGAGCACTTTTAGTGGATGTATATTGACGTGAGGAGTCGTCACGAGTGAATACATTTCAGCCTGTTCAGTGGCTGCTGCGTTCTCCCTCAATACTGGATTTTTTATAATTGCATTTTCTCTATGTTGAAAAATACCGACGTCACCCTTTTAAGAAAAGGTGGTGAGAATTGATTAGTGCGAGCTGACAAGGAATCAAGGCCTCTGTCTTCCTTTCTTGTTGAGATAATGCGACACTTTATCGATTCCCTCAGAGAAATGGTGTTTTAATAGTCTTCCTTTGGTGAAGTCAGAGAGCAGCGTCAGACATAAAACTGCTTCCCTTCATCTGAGAGAGAGTGAGTTCATCCCCAGCTCTGTGCAGGAGCTGTGGGACACCTTGAGCTCAGGTTGAAGGACGAATTGCCAGAACTACGTCACCATTCACGTGTTCACCATCAGAGAGGAATTTGAAGATTTGAATTGTGTGGATAAATTTGACTAAAGACACTCAACTCATGTCTTATATAATATATTTTCTAAAATGTGCTCCAGGTGATTTAGCATAAGAACAATATACAAAAGTTGGTTTTACAGTGAAAACTCCTTTCCCAGAGGATGGACAGGGACGGCCTCCTTTGTTTACATCAGCTCGTCAGCAGAGAATCCGACATGTTTGAGTTGTTTAGTTCAGTGGTTCCCAGCCTGTAACGCACAGCAGTGTCTGCTGCCTCTGGCCACAGGGCTGCACGTCTGTTAGTTAAGAGCAGGTCAATTAAAGATTGATTTTTCCTGCCTGATTGAATGAAGTCCAACGGAAATTAAACTGTTTTTATCTGCTCTGTAATTACATGTTCTCTGTTCTGTGAGAAACAAATCAATTCTGTGTCTACGTGGAGGGAGAACTTGTTTTCACAAGTAATTTGCAGAAACGACACAGTCCGACTGTTGCATAGCTTTGAAAAACCATCACATTAGCTTTCCTGCTAAAGTCTCCTTCTTATCAAACTTCTTCTGATGTCATCTTGTGCTTCAGCAGAAAGCTGCACGGCTAACGTCCGGTCTGCAGGTTACAGCGATATTAAGCTGCTCGGCTAACCAGCACGTACACGTAGCTCGCATGTCACTTCGATCTGTTGAGATGCTGGTGTGGCGGTTGCTCTTTAACACCACTTACAACACGCTAGTATCGGCCCATCGCGTGTAACCTGACGCCCACGTTTGCTCACGAGTATATCTGGTACATCCAACAATACGTTTGAATAACACATTTTATGGCATGACACTCTTTTTTTTTTTTTAAGAGGCCTAAAGAGGTATTCACCTCGTTATCTAGCACACGGGTAACTCTGCCACAGACACCAGATGTTAAAGATGCCTCTGCTCACCTGTTCTCTGCTCTCAGGTGCAGGAGGAGCGGATCTTCCACCAGCAGGTTAAATGTGTCGTCACGGAGGAGAAGACCTGCAGAGTCTGCAAGAAGAAAATGGGAACCAGGTAACGATCTCAGTGATGTCATTCATGGTCCCCAAAAGACAGGCTTGTTTCTGGCTGAGCATTAGTATGAACATATGTACTTTTAATATTGTTGTATTTATGTGTTAAAATGGTATCTTTTATGTTTTGCTCTTATTCTATTTATTATTATTATTACATGTGTCATACATCTGTGGATCTTGAGAGTTATTGAGGGTTATCATCAGAAGCCTCATTCATTTGGGTGTTATGACGCTGTCAGTTTATAGCAACAGCATCTTTTATCTCTTTTTATCACATTATTTTGTGTCTGCAGTTTCAGTTGTTTATTTGCCCTGAGCTGCACTTCATTTCACACCCCGCTCAGTTTTGTTTCCCTGTTCTACATGTTGATGAATTGCTTGTTTATCTGCTTTGCTGCAGCTTTGAGTCCTAATCCCGTCCTCTGTGTGTTTATCTTTTCCCTCTCAGTGCGTTTGCCAGGTATCCCAACGGCGTGGTGGTGCATTACTTCTGCTGCAAAGACCGAAACGTGTGCCCCACCGAGCAGTGAAGAAGCGCTCCACTTGACTGTTCACTCATCAATAACCCCCCCCCCCCCCCCACCCCACCCCACCCCCCTCCTGCTCTCTGTGGATTTCAATGCTCGGACATCGTTGAACTAGGAGTGCATCAGAAGGTTGGAGGTGCAGGCTGTGCGGCACCTTCCACAACTACAAGCGCAGACATTTGTTAACCCGAGTTAACCTCGGAGTCGAGGCCGAGACTTTCTTTCTATCTGTGCATGAAGTAACGAGAGGAATGTCCGGCGTCGCTCCGCAGGAGGGGAGAAATAAAGAGGGGAGAGTCTTGACATTTGAAAAGCATGTCACTGTAACGCTAGAAAGGACTCGTGTCCCGTCACGCCGCCTCGGCAGAAGAAGAGGCGCTGCTGACAGACGCTCGTCCTCACCATGAGATGATAACAAGCCTTGGTTGTGTTTTTTTTTTTATTTCCTCCTCCTGCCTCTCTCTGTCTCCCACCTCTCCTGTAACACTGTGCGAGGCCTCAACCACTGCTTGATATGCCATAGACGCTCTGCAGGAGTGCAGTTAAATGCCTTTTGTGACTCTGAAGATTGTACTTACAGCGGAGTCAGATGTCTGTCAGGATCTTTTGTTAGCATGTGCTGGTACTGACTAAGCCAAACAGCATTCATCTCACCGTGTGTTTGACAATTCTGTATTTTTATTTAAACATTTGAGGCGACTAACATTATTCATAGAGATGTTCTCTTCATTATTTAGTGTATTTACAGTGTGTGAATGATTCCCACACAATGACATTGTTCTCTTTGGGTTTTTTTTTTTTTACTCATCTGTTGTCTTTGAATTCATTTTTTTCTTCTTTCCGAGACATTAAAAGTTTACGAAGTGGAACTCCTTTAAAGTGAGACTTGTAACTTTTGAGCCAAGGTGGTAATTACAGAATAATCGCACATAATTTCCCTTAATTAGGTCTGAAGTGATTCATCAATTATTCAATCTACAACTGTTTTGATAATTGATTATTGTTTTCAGCCATTTTTCAAGCAGAAATACACACATTCTCTGGTTCCAGCTGTTTTTCTTTGTCACAGCAAATATGTCTTAAACTTTAGACTGTTAATCGGATTAAATGAGCAAACTGAAGACATAACTGAGACTTTTTATTAAACATTTTATAGACTAACTCATAAATTAAGAACATAAAACGTCAGATGATGTGTTACAGAAGTACAAGTGGAGATGATTCTGCTAATATTAGCCACCTTTAGCTACTGGTCACACCAGACCAAGTAGCAGCTAAACAGCTGTGTCTGTTGTGTGTTTTTATTGCTTAAACATTCAACCTTTTTATTTGTACAAAATTGTTATTTCTTCTTTCAAAAGTTACATCGTCTCACTTAAAGACGGATCACAAACGAACGTACAGCACTTTAAAAGTGGACGGATGATCTTGTTCTATTTATTGTCAAATCACACGTCCGCGTGACAACAACTGGAAGTTGAAAGTATGATCGATCTGTACGTTTTAAAGGCAATATTGTTAGAAGATGTTTCTGTTTACCGTCCGGATGGGAGGTCATTCAAGAAGCAGGATGTCCCAGTTTACTGTCGATGAAATACTAGCGGTGAATGTTTTGAGATCTGAGTCCACGGTGTCGATGCTCGGTGACACTCTGGACAGACGACTTGCACGACTCAAGCTTTTGTTTTTTTAAGTCTTGCAACGTTTTGAAGTTCCCCCACAAGTTGTAGCATTATCTTCATCGCCTGCTTCTTGAAATACCCCTCATCCTCCTCACCCTCCTCTTCTGCTCCTGAAAGGTTTGCACACATTCTCTGCTAAGACTGTTTCTGAATTTAAAGTGGGGACGTTTGTCCGTTTGTGTGTGTGCGTGTGCGTGTGTGTGTGCTGTATAAACCGTGTTCATGACTTTTCATTGAAGTTATTTGATTCTGAGGGGCGACCCAGCAGGTACCACGTGTCCGTCTGTTTGTCCGTTTGGCTTTAATCGATAATAAAGAAGCGTTTCCATAATGTTCATGTGATACCACACTGTCTGGATGTTCACACTGCTGCTGCTGTTTACTCTACTGCATCTTATTGTTGCTCACATTTAGATTTCGTCGATGCAAAGGTGATTCTTCTTTGTTAGATATAAAAGGCCAAAACTAATGTCGGTGTGAGAATGGTCCAAAAAGTCCAGGAAGAAAATATGTAAATAAATAAATAGAAGTCAAAGTTGTGAGATAAATAATCAAAAATACAAAAAGTCAAAATTAATGACTACTACAAATAGATTATAAGTGTTAAAGATTTAGATTTAAAGTCAAAATTAATTATGAATTAAGTAAAATTATTTAATTGTTCAAATTTATGAAATATTAAGTATTTATTAACAAATGGTCACTCTGGTAAATCAAACTTTTTACGTCATAAATTTGACTAAGAATATCTTATTTTAATAACTAAATATCTCATAACTAAGTATTTTAACTTCGTACATATCTATACTGAGTCATAGATATGAAAATTAAATTAATAAGTCGTAAATATAAAAAAGAATTATAAAATCGTCACAGTATCCAAAAAATGTGTGTGACATTTTAGAATTGACGCACTTCCTCCTCCTGTCCCCATAAGTGAAGACGAGTGGCTCAACTCCACTCATCTATTCATGGACCGTCAGCTTCCACGTCTCTCATCTGGAAGTCCTTTTTTTCCCAGATAGGCCCATTATCCTCTGGGCCGAGGCTCTGGAGAATACTGTCCCTGCTAATGGACTTCCTCCACTGAGCCGAGCCAGCTAGAGTAACAGAATCACAACAGCCCGACTGCTCAGCAACGCCGTTAGTCACACACCCGAGAGCCAAGACTGCCAATTGCCCTCTGCATCGGGGCCTCGGCTGGATCCCGATGACTCCGTCGTCTGGGCAGGATCCTGAGCCCGAGAACCCAAAACCAGCAGAATATTATCTGCTAATAAACGCCTCGCTGGAGCACATGGAGACCTCCGACGTGATCGTACAAACGTCCCCTGTGACTTTGAAAAAGCTGTGTCCTTGATGAGGCTGAGAGAAACTCTGAATAATTCATCATGCTCCAATTTATTGTAGCTCTCTTTATGAGTGTGTGTGTGTGTTTGTGCGTGTTTATACTGGGATGCTGTAATGTCTTGGAGTGGAGCACCAGTGTGCATATGGAAAAGATGTTCCTGTTGGACCCTGTGAGGCCAGCAGGCAGGAGTTTGCCCGGTTTAACTCTGCCCACCTCAGGCTTTATGTCCTACAAAGCTGGCAGGGAGAACATTACCTCCTGTGTTTTTATGGATTTAATTGTTTGTGTAAATACTGAGCAAATTATGACCACGATGATGAAGATGATCTGAGAGTGATCGTAAGATGCTGAAACCTTCGTTTGTTCAATACTGGCTAAGGCTCCGTGAGTGAGGCTCAACCACGAGGTTCACATTTGTGGCTTTCACTTGAAACATCTCAACATTTACTCGATGGTTTGTCCCAAAGTTTGGTTCAGACATGCATGGTCCCCATGGTTCTAGGTAGAACCCCCTGGGTGGGTTCTTGATGACACTATCAGAAGGTGGAAAGGTTCTGGGTGGAACCATTACACCATCGAAAAGGTTCTCTGTAGAACTGCTCATAGGGCGTTAGGGTGGAACCTTTTTACAGGTGGTTCTAGGTATATAACCCTTTATGTTTGGTCCTGAGTAGAATCTTTTATATAAGGTTCTACCGGGAACCTAAAAGGGTTCTCCAGGACAAGCAAGAAGAATACAAATGTTCCACCAAACACAAAATGGACTTCACCATCAGCCTCAGCTGTGATTTTCACAGTTTGAGGATTGTAGAAAAGCTTTCTTTTCTGGACTTATTCTTTGTCGTCTGTGGCTTATTATACAATCACAGACTTACTGTGAAACACACACACACTGACTGCTGGCTGCTAAGCTGCAGAAGTATACAGTAAAAAGTGTATTATTACCCGTTTCATAGAAAGTATCATCGTAAAACTATATTTCCCTGGGAAACTATTTCTCTGTTTGTCATCTGATCTGTTCTTTACGTTGTCAGAGATGTGAGTTTAGTAGGTGTGTGTGTGTGTGTGTGTGTACACACACTAGGGCTGCCTCTTTTCTTTCGTCCTAATCCACCATGTGCCTTGTGACAACACGGCCTTCGGGGGCTCTCAGTCGGCCCCGTCGGCTCACCTATTTCCACCCATCTTGACATTCAGTTTAGGGTGCGCTTACCTTCAAAAGCAAACAGGGTTTCATGTTATCTGCAAATATTTCTTCATGGTTTGTAGCCATTGCGGTTCAGGTGAGTGCCGGGTGTAGTTTGATATCTAGTCAGTGTACTTTCCTGTTCAACATTCTGTATCCTGTAGCTCCAGCGATCTGGTGGTATGACTTGTAGAAAAACAAACCGCAAGTGACGCTTTGTTCCATTCAGACGTCACTTGGAAAAAAGCTGTATCTCCTGACTGATGAAGAAACCAGTTGTTCTTATTTAAGAATATGATGCAGCGACTTAATTAAAGAGAGAACCCAGTATTAGAAAGACAGCTGGGATTGATGTGGTTTGAGTTTTCTGGGTCCCTTTTTCTTTTTTTGTGCTGGTAGTCAAAAAACAAGGTAAGGTTAATGCAGACGTAAGGTCGCATTGAGTTATTTCCAGCAGATGGACATACGTTTGGTATCAAAGATCTACAACATGGAGTCTATGTGTCACATTTTGGTGTCAAGTTCCTCAAAAAAACAAAAAACTTCCTCTTAACCAGGAATCACACAGGTCCATCAAAGAAGAGACACAGATGTCATTGTTTAACCTCCAGGGTCCTCAAACTACCAACTTCCATCTATTGTTCTTTTCTGTCCACCAAGCTTCTTAGTTTAGCATGTTAGCCTGCTACAATCTGCTAATTAGCACGAAACCCAAAGTACAGCTGAGGCTGACGGCAATATCACTAATTTTGTCATGAACAAAAATATTGGACAATATTGTGACCTTCTAAAATTCACGTATTAACAGGGCACATAAACCCACTTACACTTTGGTTTATGTGCAGGTTAAACAAATAAGTCTTTATGCTAAGCTAAGCTAACAAACCTAGTTGTAGCTTCATATTTAACCAACAGAAAAGACAGTTGTAACAGTCTTCTCAACCAACTTACAACAAGAAAAGCGAACAAACTTATTTCCCAAAATTCCAAACAATTTCTTTAAGACTCGGCTTGTTTTGAGACCTGAATACAAAACTCCTCACGCGCCACGAATGCTTGATTGTTGGGCCAATGCACTAAAAAGACAGAGTTATAAAAGAAATGTATCTTAACTTGCCATTTGCTTATGAAGACTTCAACTTTTCTTTCCTGCTGTGAAAACTTTTGATCATTGAATCGACTGTTCGTGTCCAAGTGACTTTAAACGTGTAACACTGTTAACAGCCCCCTCCGGTCTGCAGTGAAGCAGCATGGGAAACCTGTGCTCGTTCCCGCCACATCAGGACAGAAGCTTAGATAAAATCCTGCAGCTGTGCGTTAGTGTGTGTGTGTGTATGTGTGTGTGTGCTCTCTGACACTCAATGTTTGCAGAACACACTCACACGCAACACACACACACACACACACACAAGACTGAGCATGTACATCAGCGAGCCTGATGATCACTGGTTACAGCCSYGAGGCGATTGGCTGAGTTTCCACTATTATCATAGAGGAATTCCATAGAGGCTTACAGGATTTAGTGTGTGTGTGTGTATTCACACTGAGACCTCTGTGTGTTTTTCTTCTTATCTTTCTGGAAGATGTGTGTGCGAACATACTGCGACCTCTTGTTTGTCTTTGTTTTTGGCTGTTTGGAAGCAAGAAAGTGCACGTTTGTGTGTGTGTGTGTGTGTGTGTGTGTTTGTGTGTGTGTGTGTGTGTGTGTGTGTGTGTTTCTATGTTGGGGTTTCGTGTCTTTGTTCACTTTTCTGGATTCACCATTTTGGCATAGTTATCTGAAATGCCAGAAGTGATTCTCAGCGGAGCAAAAAAGCTAGTGACAGTGTGTGAGTCTGCAGAAAACACACACACACACACACACACACACACACACACACACACACACACACACAGAAAATATATTCTTTATATTCTAATATTCTTTTACCCTTTTCCTTTGACCTCCTCAAAAACCCTTGAGATGTGAGATTTTTGCTTACAAATTATATTTAATTACAGCCTATTAACATTTGAAACACTTGGAATTTTTTGTTGTCATTATAATACAAAATAAGAAACTTATAACTTAACATTTGCAGTTGGCTTATCAGAAAGTGGGATATTCACTGTCTTATATTAATGACTTATCAACACATATAATTTCTGTTTGTTTTGTTTTTTTACAATCTGGTAACCCAAAAGTTTTTCTCATTCTTGACCTTATGATTTAACACTTCCTTATATTTGATCTATAAAGCAGTAGTAAATGATTTATTACATGAATAAATACAGTATAAACAGTGAGTTATAATAGCGTGGTGCCTTTTTTCAGTTTGTTTGTGCTAAAGAAAATACAATAATCTTCATATTCTGTATTTTCAGCTGGTTGTGAATAGTGGGTTGATTTTTGATTAAACTTGAGTAACAACAGGCCAACTTTCTAGTCCCGGTTCCCACCACTTTCCTCTTCTCCACGGCCGATATGGGAATGTGGAGCTTTGTCTTTCCACGAGTCTCAGGAGAGGGATTGTTGACACGAGCGGTTGGAAACGCTGCGTGCAGCCCTCGTTTCCTCTCCTGCACCCAGCAATCTAGACATGACCAAGCCAGTTAATGGCTCCAGGTCTAGAGTGTGCAGGATTCCCCACAGAGCTGCCAGTACCAACACCTCGGCATGACTGCTGTGTGCTTTCACCCCCCTCGTCTCTGAGTGTGCGGAGACTTTTCCTCTCTGCTTTGGGGCGTCACTGTCTTTCCCAAAGATAACAGTGACAGCAGCGCCGCGAGAGGCTCAGCTCTGTCCGTACGAATGAAGACAAATATCTCCCAGCCTCCGGCCAGATGTGGCCCAGGCCCCAGTGACCTTCCCCTCTCTGTGTACACAAGCTGGATGCTGTCGGGATGGAAGGGATGGAACAGCAGCTTACATGTATCATGAGATTAACCTCCAAGTGCATGAGCTTCAGAGAGACAGCAGACACAGTGGATAGACCTCCGCCTGCAGCCGGCTGGACTCGTTGATTTCAGTGCATTTGAATGTGGGGGATTAAAATACGAGGCTCTTTTCGAACAGATGACGTTTGATATGAAACCAGCCACCATTTTTACATCGTCATTGATGACGCATCCTTCATTTCTGGGCCTAATTTGTTGCTTGGTGTTGCATTATTCTGATTCCTGATGATAACTGGTGAAATAAAGGCAACAACATGTCACATCAATGTGTTTTTAGCAGCGAAGGAGTTCGATATAAAAGGAGTTTTTCAGGTTGTGACCATGTAACTGAGGATATATTTTTACATTTATTTATTGTCACCTTCAGTATCCCATAGCCAGATTTGAATTACTTACATTACGTTGTAATGCATTGTACATTTTCTTTGATTCTTTATTTTGGATGCTCCGTTTACTGTTTAAGCAAACGTCAGAATCAAAGAGAAAAAGGTTAAATTCAAGATTCAACCGTTTGAACCAACATTCAATAATCACTCAAGCAGAAATCAATAAGAGAAGGAACATCTAGTAGAGAACAATATCAACTTGGACCGCAGCCACAATAGACCAGAATGCAGTGCGGCATCTTGAGATGCTTCATTTCCTTCACCAGACGACGCACTTTCTAAAAGTAGAATACTGTTTTCATTCTGTTTTTGACAGGTATGAAGACAAAACAATACAACACGCAAACAAAACCTCCGATATACCATTGTCACATTCAAACACAATTTAAACAGAAAACCAAATCCCTGAAGGTGCAACTCTTGCTTGGGGAGACTTGTTGATCAACCTCACTGACAATCAGCTCAATCCATGAAACGTCTCAAGGTTCTTATAGAAAAGAGAGATTAGGTCATATGAGCTCAAAAAAGTTGAAGTGGAATTCCAGCGACTTAGTATTTCTCTTACATAAAGTTGTGGGACTCAGAGGAGGCAGGTTTAAACCAAAAAAAAAGGGAATGGTCAGAATTAAACCAGCAGAGCCTGAGATAGCGTGACTTTTAGTCCCTAAGCTCCAACATCACTGGATCCTACATTTCCCACGATGCATATTGTCTTTCATTAGACCCCCTCACATCATTCTCACTCCCAGGCCTTTGCTTTTCAAAAGAAGATGAAACAGGTGTTGGGTATTAACTTAACTTAAGATGCAGCACTTGTCACACGTACTTCCTGATAAGATGAGATTTATTTTCATTACTTAGAATTCTGCTTTTAATGACACAAAATAATAACAGTTTCCTCGTTGAAGCTGCAAACCCCCCCCCGCATAACGCAATGGAGAGACGGGATAAAACGTGTCTTTATCGGGGAGAAGACTACAGTAGAGAACAGACATGTTTGTTAAAAGATAGTCACCATTAATACAGGCAATACTATAGTTCTAGTCACCTTTTTTCTCTTTTTCACTTCTAATTAATTGTATTTATTTTGATTATTATTATGGAATTACGTATAATAGTATATGCTTCTCCTCCAAGTAGTATGTTTTCTGTATTGTGTTGAATAAACAAAAAGTGCAAAGAAATCTTAAAGAAAGATAAATAGAAGCACATGATGCAATTTTTATGAAAAATGTTACAAACAAACCAGTTAGTGTTTCATCACAAGAAAACTTCTGCACCATGTCTTAGATTCTTTTTTACTTTTACTTGTAACATCCCTCGAACAACGTTGTTAGAGGGAGCCTGAGATCCAAGATGTTCATCCACAACGACTGCTTCTCTCTCACTGTTGGGCATCTAACAATAAAGAGGTTGAAAATAATGGCCCTAAATGCATCACAGATGAATGACGCAACAGTGTGCAGCTGCAGATGGATTCATTCATTTATTGATTTCCCTGTACTCAGTGTTGCTGCTCCCCCGCTGACTCTGGATCAGGTTTCTTGATGTTTCTGATCAGGGAAAACTTGGCACTCCTATTTTCTGATGTTGTGTTGGTGGGCCCAGCTGCGTGGACGCCTCACACACACACACACACACACACACACACACACACACACACACACTCAGTGTATAGCTGTTAGGTGGAGCTGGATGAGCTCATGCTCTGGGCTGTTTTTATGTTTCTTCCACCAGAATAAGATGAGAATATTTCAGCCTCCTCAGCTCTGTTGTGCCTCTGGGGTGTTACCGCTCCGTGCAGCCATTTACAGGCCGTTATGGATTTTGGAGCGGGGGTCTCAGTCTAATGTATTCTGGCGTTTTATTTTAACGCCTCTGATTCATTTGAACACTGAATAAGTCATAGTTGCAGAGGTCATCTGCTCAAATCCAGAGTTATCGCAGGAGAAGCTGAATATTCATGACGCTGATGTTCAAAGACTGCGTATCCTTCTTTTTTCTTCATGATCAATTCAGCTGCTTAAAATGCTCGGTGTGAGCTGCAGGCTCTTAATTTAAATGCATAATTCAAAATGCATAGGCAGAATAATGGGTCTTCTTATACAGGGAGGATAAATAAGTTTCTATTTAGATGCATGCTGCAGGGGGGAGCAGTATGGAAGAAGTTAAAGGGTCAGTTCACTGAAATCAATATATTCTGTGGTGTCTATAGACACGCAGGTTGTTTTAGTTTCATTAGTCAAGGTTTTAATTTCAATTTTCATTACAGAGGAAATATTCCCTTTTTAAAATTGTTCACAGTGAACCCTGAGGATTGAGAAGCGTAACAGGGACACGTGTAGCGAGAGATGCTGCCAGTAAGTTTTTGAATGTGATTTTTGAAAACTTAAATGTAGTCAAATGTCAGAAAATGGAAGTACTCAAAGTATAAGTACCTCAACATATTAAGTACAGTAAACTGCTTTTAATGCAGACATTACACAAGGCGATTTAGAGAAGGGGAAGGTCTCTGTGTTCTGCAGGGAAAGAGGTGATGTTCCGGTGACTAAAAACCTAACACAAGCCTTCAGTGACGCGCAGAGGGATCACGTGCTTCATAAGTAATCACGAGCAGAAGTGGATAAATGTATCTGTCATCATCTCCCGTCTGATCTGCACCTATGTGAGGCTGAAATGACCTCAGCTGCTGGATGCAGATTGAACAATGTAGCCAATGGATGGATGGCTGGTGTATGTGTGTGTGTGTACGTGTGTAGATGAGGATGATATATCTCGGCGCTAGGACCGTGGCTCTGTCGGTGCGCAAATCCCAGCAGAGAGGCAGCGCTCCGGTTGTTCGCGGAGAAGATAGACGCTGATCTGTCTGCAGCTGCCTGCGACTCAACGCATCCACCGGCGGGGAGGCTGCAGCACCTTCTGCCGCAGACGCACCTGAACCAGCCGGGCTCGCCTTCCAGAGCCCTCCGTATGGGCTCACCATGCGCAGGATACGGGCCAACGCCATCGCGATTCTGACCGTTGCGTGGATCCTGGGGACGTTTTATTACCTGTGGCAGGACAACAAGCCACAGTCGTCGTCGCCGTCGTCGCAGACCCGTGGCAGGGGGGGCCATGGGCAGAAGGTGGTCTCCGGTCGGCTGGAGATCCACCGGGACGACAGGACCATCCCGCTGATAGTGAGTGAGCGTGAGGGGGGGGCGATAAAGAGAGAGAAAGGGGGGAGTTTGTCGCTGGAGGCACCGAGCTGCAGGAGTGTGTGTGTTGCATGTTGATGTGCATATGTATGTGTGTGTGTGTGTGAAACCTTAGGGTGATGATGATGATGGTGGTGGTGAGGATGCACATCAGCTGGGTGTCACAGCAGGGGGTATGTTGCAGGACACGTATGGCTTTAACGCGCATCATAATCACCTCGTACCTCCCGCGGTTCTTCTTCCATTATTCTACAGGCTGTCTGCTTATGTTTTTGTCGGTGTTGCCACGAACCCGTGAGAACCTCAAGCACTCACGTAAGAGGCTTTCCATAAGTCCAGTGCGTCAGTGCGCAAACGCCTCGTAAACCCCGCTATATGCTGAGAGCTTTCTTGCATTGCACGTGTGAGGTGTAAAAACAGGGGCTTTTTCTTTTTTTTTTTTCCAGCTCGGACAGGGCACGAGAGGAGGCGTCCTCTGCTCCCCGGTCTGTCATTAAAGGCCTGTTTCTGTCAGGTCTGTATCCGCCCGCTGTTGCCTTCTCCAGGGCGGAGCGGTGAAAAGCACCTCTGGTAAATGTTGTAACTGGAGGTGTGTTGGTCGTCAGGCTCGGCTGGCAGTAATCCTGCCAGGTTGCAACACAGCACATAGACACACAGTCTGTGTGTGTGTGCGTGCGTGTGTGTATCTGGGTCCACGCCAGCTCAGATTAGGAGATCTGGTCTACCTGGCTGCAGGGTTTTCTGATGCATTACGTGGAAAGAGATACCGGACTTGTAGCTTTTAGTCATTTAGATGAAGTGAAGAAGACCCCTGTGCTGACAGATAATCGATTTGTTCTTGGACAGACAGTCAACATTGATTTAAGTCATTTATCAAGCAGAAATTGAAGTTTTCTTTCTGGTTTCGGCTTCTCAAATGTGAGGATTTGCTGCTTTTTTGCTGTTTCATATCGTTTTTTTTTATTGAATATGTGCAGTTGGACAGTTGGACCATATTTTTCACATTTTCAAAATTGACAAAATTATCGAAATGCTTATGTCTGCATTAACTGAACAACCAATAATGAACACAACAGTTAGTGGGAGCCTTACTATAAACTATGGCTGCAACAAGCGATCATTTTCATTATCGATGAATAGTTTTGTCAATAAGATGTCGTGTAAAATGTCTGTTATAGTGTCCCACAGCTCAAGGTGATGTGTTGTAGTTTTATTCAACGACTGGAACAAAAATCAAATAAATGGATACGTTTATTGTGACATATGACAAACAAAGCATCACATCCTCACATTGGAGAAGAACCAGTGTGTTTGGCCATTTTTGTTGCTTGATCGATTAATCATAGAATTGTTTCAGTTGTCGAATAAACCTTACATATTTTACCTTTTGAATCCAACTTTTCAGCCGGATATAAATCTGTGAGACAGAGAGCGTCATTGGATGTAAAAGTGAGAGTAACGCCAATTAAAATTCTATGAGAATAGGAGATAATTTAGTAAAAAACATGAATCAATTCTTCGCTGTTTTCCTTCTGCTGCAACAAAGTTGACGGGCAAATCAATTAGATATCCAATAGGAGACTCTTGCGGAAGCACAACACACTGGTGCCTCTTTCTCAGTTTACGAGACCAATAACATATCTCAGCTGTGGCCGAGGACGTGTGTCAACGTGTCAGGATGTTTCAGTGGAGTCATTAAAACGCTGTTCACAGGATTTAATAATTCAAGGGTTAAAACCAAACGGTGGAGCTGCTGCGGTATTTAAGCTGGAAGACGCAGTCGGAACGGATGCCAACAATATGATCAGAAGATGCATACAAATGTGGAAGCACTTTGAATAATCAGAGTGTATCATCTCTGCTGGTGAGCCGCAAACAGACACGACTTCTAATCAGATCGTTCTTTGAACTGTGCACTTTGGACTCGAGTGTTTCCAAGTTGAGCTTTTTTTTTTCTTGTGATTTGCTCGGCGGGGTCGTTGACCTTCGTCACCTAACTGAGATTTCCTGGCTGTAGTTTGTTCTGGTAATCTGAACCTGCAGCTCTCCGGCTGCCAGCTCGGCACAGAGTCCAACAGTTTGGACAAGAGGAGGCTGGTACACAAAGACTAGCAACTGAAGGCTTCATGAAGGACTCTACTTCTGTCCGGTCTTTTCTTCTTCTGTCTCTCTATGTCCTTTGTTTCTTTTTCTTTTTCTATCTTTCCATCTTCCTATCCTTTCTTTATTCCTTCTTTCCATTGTCCTCCTCTTTGTTCTCTTTCTTTCTTTCTTTTGTCATTCTGTCCTCCCTCATCTCCTCTTTCCTTCATCCTTTTTCCCTTTATCTTTTCCTTCTGTCTGTCCCTCTTTGTTTGTCTTTTCTTCTGTATTTCTGATTTCCTTCTTCCTCCTTTATGTCTTCCTTTTGCCCCTCTGTCCTTACATTGTCTTTTCCCCTGTTCTTTCCTTTTTCCTTCCATCCATGCGCATTGCGTTCTTTTTTTTCATTAAACCATCTGTCCTTTTCCCTTCCTTTACTCTTTCATTTCCCTCTGCCCTTTCATTCTTTCTTTCTCTTTGTTTTTTTATTTTTCCTCTATCATTCTGTCCTTCCCATTCCTTTCCATCCTCATCTTCTTCATTGATTTTCTTCTCTCTGTCTCCGTCCCTTGTTTTGTCCCTCCCTTCTCTCTTTTTGTTCTTTTTTTCTTTCCTTAATTTCCTCACAGTCTGCCCTTCCCTCGCTCCCCCTTTCTCCCTGTCTCTTCTCTCTCTCCCTCCTTCTTTTCCCAAAAGCCCGTTCATTAGCAGCATTTGATTCACTAATGACATCATCTGTGAAATCTGCTTGCACTGGCTCCCCGTTTTCCCCCTCATTTCCTGCGCTGAGTGGTCTAATTTCTCCACCACAGCTCTTTCAGCCTCTTTCTCTGCAGTAACAGAGTGAGCGTGAACACTTTTGTCAGTCGGACTCTATATCGGTCTCTCTGATCTGCACATCTGCTGTCATGGCTCTCACTACATCAGCTGTGGACACGTCATAAACACCGGACCACAGATCCTCGTCCAGCTAATCAGGTTGTCAGGTTGTAGAAATCCTGCCCTGGTTTTTCCAGGACAGATACAACTTACTGTGAAGGTTATACATTAATTTTGGGATCTATTGTTTGCATTCACGTCTTGAGATCTGGGTGTGACTGCTGGTTTTATTGCTCAAACTGTTTTTCTGACTAACTCTGCAACAATTTTTGAATCAACACGACATGACAATATACGCACTTGGAGAATTGGGTTAAATGTGCCGTAACAATCGTGTCTGAACAAGGATTAGCTCAGCGATACAGTCATATATGAACAATGTATTAAACCTCCTCATTGGAGGAGCGTTGGCATGGTAACTTTGTTGTACCCAAACACATCATTCCTCTCAGTCATTTAAGCTCTGATTATTATGAGTTTTTAATTATTTTAATGCAATAATCATGTTTATTTGGCATCAAGTCTTTATGTCCTCTAGTTTAGAAAATAGAAACAGTGATGGAAGGATTGTTCAGATCCTTTAACAAGTAAAAGTACACAACTTAAACATACTCCAGAAAGTAAAAGTACTGCATTCATTAAAGTATGATCAGCAGAATGTACTTAAAGTACACATATCCAAGCGTATCTTTGTTTTTCTACTTTGTTATCTTAGAATGGACTCTTTAATGCATTGATGTGTTTCAAGGAGGAGATCTGTAAATACTGTCCCGGTAGTTGCTTTGAAGTTTAGTGGAATGAAAGTAGAGATTGAAAGACTAACATGCAGTTTTTTTCCACTTAAGAGGAAATATAACACATTGTTTTCCATTGAAGTTATTAATGTGTTTGTGTCTTATTAATGTTAGCTGTTGGTTTGCCAAACAACACATTTAAAAGCTTGTGAATGAAAGTGTCTATTTGCACACATTACTACAGTAACTGTGGCATGAGATATATAAGTCTATGAATCATTAATAGGACTCAGAGCCACAGCAGGGCTTCTTCTCCAGCCTATCGGGTAGATTTGACTTGTACGTGATTTCTCTTTTAATTCTGCGTGAAGGAGCCAGCAGACGTGTTCATCTTCCAGACGAGCTTCATATTTAATTCAGTGGGCCGAGCCTCGACGTGCTTTTTGTAATGTTTCTCATATTATTCTTGGAGTGTCATATTTTTTTTTTGTAGCTTTAAATATTTAGTCATGATGATACTTGCGGATTACCGAGGGATGTGAAGTACACGATTTTGGAAAGAGAGTCCTAACTATGAATAGCAGTGAAAACCTCAAATGGCTGGTGTGAGTGGCTGTGAGGAAATGTAGGTTATGGTGGAAAAAAACGACTTGTTTAATTGTGTTTACTGTTAATGATAATGTAAAGCTTGATGAGAGGAACTAATCACATAACTGCTAAACACTTCCTCTTCTTTAAAGGCTTCACAGTAGGACTCTGCTGCCTTAGTGCTCTTTGCTGCTGTCAGAAAAGATAAAACTGAAGTTAATACAGTGATAAATACACAGTGATACAGTGATAAATATAAGGCTGTACTGGTGACATGTGCAGGTGGTAAATTGATGGTGAAATGAGTTGTCTTTTGGTAATTTAACATTATAATTAGCCATTTTTTGCACGCAGAATATTTACGTCATTAGACATCTCTCTATATCTGAGTAGATGGAAAATTGTATTTCTTAATTGTACTTAAAGCTACAGTGTGTAGCATTTGGTGGCTCTATTGGTAGACATGGAATAAAGAATTATGTTTTCTTTAGTGAATAAGATACGGTTTATATCTGGGTCCTCGCAGCCATGTTTCTACAGTAGCACAGAAACAGACAAAAAACAAATTGGCGTTTTTTACATTTCCGTGTCTGCCACCCGAAACACTGCACCTTTCAGTGGAGAGGCTCTTGAAATAAACAGTGACGCCCAAGAAGCCTTATTTTAAGAAGTTAAGTGTAGCTCTTCTTTATTTGTTTAATTCCCAAGTCAACCTTAGCGTTAGACCAAGCATCTGCTGCTCCATCGGTTTGCACAGGGTGTTGTTGAGCCAAAAAGTAAAGTCACAAGGTGCTTCACAGGTGCACATAAAACACAAGAATGTCAGGAAATGGCCAAACTAAATATGAGAAAAACAACATGAAACCACTGGAATAATAAGCTTTATTTGTCTTTTAAATTCACGCATACCGCGGACGTGAGAAAGTGTCGACATCTGCTGCTTGTGATCATCACCATCCACCAACATGTTTAGCAATGCATCTGACCAGTTTCTCTGTTATAAAGGACTGACGGAGCTGTCAAAAGAGAGACTTTCCTCTGCAGCAGTCTGCTGAACATCAACTGCTATTTACAGAGCGGTGCTAATTAGATCTCTTTTCCCACACAGCACTGGGATCAGCTGGTCATGTAACTGTTATAAAAGTCACGGTCAATCTGTTTACACGTGTATGTTATCATGTGTTTATAATAGGATATATGAATATCCAATTATATATATAGTGGATTTTGAAATGCTTTGTGTGCCTGTCTCTTTAAGAAAACGCAACAGGAGATCTTAAAAATGTCTTTGTTTAAAGTGCTAATGTATGAAGCTAGTAGCTTGGGTGTTATGTTGCTAACACTGGGATTAAGTAGCCTAACCTTAACCTTTTTGTTCATGAATGAAGGCGTCTCTTAATCCTCCTTTACCAAAGAAATAGACGGCAAGTTTTTGTTGTACAAGTCAGGATGATTTAAACCTTTTACTGATTCTGTGATCTAAAATTGATGAGTGGAAAATTGGCATTAATATAAAGTACTGGTGCAGAATGACCCATTTCAGAAACATATATGTGATGTTGGATTATAATTATTGACGCA
Organism: Anarrhichthys ocellatus; assembly: GCF_004355925.1. Lineage (NCBI taxonomy): Eukaryota > Metazoa > Chordata > Actinopteri > Perciformes > Anarhichadidae > Anarrhichthys > Anarrhichthys ocellatus. Next base: position 9,987,622 of record NW_022280037.1, read on the forward strand.
TTCATCTGTCAATCACTTCAATGTTAAAGCTGGTCAATGTAGGGCAAAGTGTAACTATTTCATATGCTGTGAATTATCCCCAATAATATCGTATCTTAATCTATAACAATACATTACATCATCATTTATTTCTGATAATATTTTGTATTATTAATCTAAATCTAACCAGTAAATAAAGTTATCAAAGGTAGTGAAGTAAAAAGTACAACATTTGCCTCTAAAATGTTGTGGATTGGAAGTATAAAGTAGAAGAAAATGGGACTACTCAAGGGAAGTATCTCAAAATTGTACTTATTTACTTTCCACCAGTTGTGCAGGTAGTGTACAGTGAGTTAAGAGCTTTAGTCTGCGAAGGTAACACAGCGGTATCAGCATTGATCTTGCACTGCGGACATGTTTGTGTGTGAATCCTTGAAGCGTTCACGCTGCTTCCCCGGAGAGACTGAAAATGAGGTCACTCTCACCTGAACTTGGTCAGGAGCTTTTTATAAATCCTCCAGCTACACCGACCTTTAACAAAGCACCACAGAACGAAGAGTCACCCTTCATTTCTTTTTCTCTTTTCTCCTTTTCTATATTCCATCTGTCCATCTCACTGTTGCTTCTCTTTGATGGCAGCTATACTCTCATCTGCTTTCATTGATTCCTTGGCTGTTTTTACCTCCCACTTGCAGGGAGAATCCATTAATTACTGAGGATTTTATAGACTGTGTATTTAGTTTTGGTGAGTGGCCATCCCCTTTTTTGCCTCGTTAGCGCTGACACGGAGACCTGAATAAGAAAGTAGCATTTACATTTTAATGATTTCGGCTGATAATTTTCCTCAGACTTGGCTTAAACGTGAGCGCAATAGAGACACATGGTTTGATTCTCAGATGAGCAGTGTTGCAGCAGGATTGCAGTGCGGGCAGCAGCACAGCAGAGCAAAGGACTTGTTGTACATGGATTTAAGACATTTCAGACATTGCCTCAATATAGAGGTGGAACAATTTATTGGCTGTTGAGGCTCAGGAGGCAGAGTGAGTTATTCATTAATCTCAGGGTTGGCTTTTTGATTGCCAGCTCCTCTTGTCAACATGTCAAGGTGTCCTTGAGCAAGACATTAAACCCCAAAGGCCAGGCCAGCACTTTGGTATGTGTGTGGGAAGGAGAGTAAAAAAAAAGGCGGAAAAGCTCTATGTTAGTCCAGTTACCATTAATCATTTAGTTGATCAACAGGAATTTTATCAGCAACAATTTTGATAATCTGTTAATCGCTTGAGTCATTGATCAAGAACAAACACCAAACATTTGATAGCTTCTTGTGTTTTGCAACAATATTCATTGAACATCTTTGTGGAGCGTGAAAGCTCATTTTAGACACTAGAACCAGAGTATGTTTGACATTTTTGCTTGTAAAATCGCATGAACTATCAAAATAGTGGAAGATTAATTTTCCCTCGAATGAATTGTTTAAGCTGTAGAAGTTTAAATTAAAAAACAATCTTAACTCAAGGACCCACTTACTAGCTTTACACGGGGCTTCGCACCACATCTCACATTCTTCAGTCTGATATCATTAGATCTTTGATTATTAGTAAAACAAAACAAGCAGTTTGAAGACGTCAGCTCGGGCTCCTGGAAAAGCTGATGTGCTTTTTTTTATAAACTAAACGTTTACTGAAAATAGATGATCAAGAGATTAATCAATGATGAAAACAATCATTGGATGCAAAGAAGATGTATTAGTAGCACAACAGTTTCATTAACTATCATGGTTGAACAATAGTTGTGTTTCTACTTAATTGGTCTTGTTTTATTTGCTGAGAAATATTTTTGACTCGAAGATGAAATATGAAATTTATTCAAAACTAACAGCGAAATTTAAAAAAAACGAAATGCTGTCTGACAGTTATATGACAGATAGAACATCACATAAAGATATCCCTTTATGATAACGAGGATGCAGACATGACAATAGATGTGGCAGAAGAAGAATCTGTTGCGAAGTGAGGGAGTGGAGTGTTGACACCAAAAACAATTCATGCTGCTGTGTTTGCACTTCTGCGTGTTTACATGAGCAACAGGGAGTGTATTTGCATTTGTATGTCATTTAATCCCACATTCTATAATCATTTATTCTTTTTTTTGACTTGAATTTCTGTCATTTATTTCCAGTAAGACATTGCTTTCAATGTGTCTCCTTGTTGTTCTGGCGGAAATGAACACGTAAACACACCTTGTTGTGTCCTCTGCAGGTGACCCAGCCCCCGCGGCCCGAGCAGCAGGGCCAGCTGCTGGGCGGCTTCGATGAGAAGGCTTACCTGGCGGGGAAGCAGCTGAAGCCGGGGGACGACCCCTACAGAGAACACGCGTTCAACCTGCAGGAGAGTGACCGGCTGGGCAGCGAGCGAGCCATCAGGGACACCCGACACTACAGGTGAGCAGGGTTAATGACGTCTGTCTGCTTTGATCCGCACGAGGAGATTGAGGACTAATCTGGCTTGAGCTGCACATGGGTTTTGAGTTGTTTGGAAAAAAAACAATCACATGTTTTTGTTTCTGCCTGTTCCATCTAATAGAATCCCGTTAGCCAGCTCCTGGTGCTATTGGAAGACAGTAATGGGAACACAGCATTAGCCAGACCTGAGCGTCCAGACTGCTGGGTTCACTCCAGGCTGTATCCATCAGACACAGCGGGTGGACAAAATAACATAAACACGTGCTTTGATTTCAAGATACAGATACCAAGAGGCTTATGTTTAAGAACTGCTTCTCTGCCCGGTTTTCGACAACTGGTGATGAAATTACTTCCTGACATGTTGAGAAAAGATGTTATGATAGACGTGTCTTTGGTGATCTAAAAGAGATTAGGGTTTCTGAGAGATTTGGATGAAGACACAGACTTTAAACGCCAACAATGACCACGTTTTCAGCTTACAGATTTAACCTTTTCACAGTTTGTTTTCAGTTCATGAAAGTTCATTGTAACCTTCATGGCCGCCCAAAATACCTTATTCAGCCTCGGTTGTATTTAGTCTCCAACCTCTCGTGTCACTTTCTGGCTGCAAAACAAAACCAAGACGAACTCGAAGCTTCAAAAATATCATAAAGCGACATCCACTTATACAATCTGTGCTTCTGGCCCATGCTTAAAGCTCCCAGGTAGCAGAATGAAGTAAGGAATCAGAAGTCTGTGCAATTGTTGCTTGGCAACGAAACATTTCCATATCACTACAGCAACGAGGCTGAGGCGGGCTCCGCGGGGCACCGCTGCTAATCACAGCTGTGTTTAAAGACGTACATGTGATTTCTTTAGAGAGAGGTAAGCCTTCTCTTGCTGTGTGATCGATGTGTGATACGTTCTTCTCTCTGTAGGTGCGCCTCTCTGAATTATGACACAGACCTTCCCTCCACGAGCATCATCATCACGTTCCACAATGAGGCTCGCTCTACTCTCCTTCGCACCATCAAAAGGTAACGAGGTCAAACACAAGAAAAAGCCAAAGAACGACGGCATTGAGTCGTGGCTTTCTGATCTCCAGCTCTCTTTTTCTCCCTCCCAGCGTCCTGATGCGAAGTCCTCCATCGCTGATCCAAGAAATAATCTTGATCGATGACTTCAGCTCTGACCGTAAGTTTCTTTTCTTTTCTTTTTTGGTCAAACTGGTGTAGCTGCCTTTGAGCAAACTGAGGTTTTGTCCACTGTTATATCGTTTCTGTGAATTTCAGGAGTACAAATTTTACATTTACACAAATTACATATGATTCTTACTTTTTACATAATTTAACAGTGGATCAGATGATTACTTCTGGGCCTTTGTGAACGGTGATGAACCCACAGAGATTTATCCACTGACTCAGCAGCCCTCGCTTTACTCAATGTTTTAGTGTCTTTCCGTTCATTATTTGGGTTTTATGACAACTTCATTGTTGTTGTTTACTCTCGCTGCTCTCATTAGCGTCACTTTCAGCCGCAGCAGGCAGCTTTTTCCAGTGAAATACTCTGCAAATCGCACTGTATGCTACCTGCTCAGCAGGTAAAGTCAGACAGACAAAGATAGATGGTGAACATAGCGGAGCATTTAGCAGCTAAAGAGACAGATATTTCCTCAGGATTAAAATAAGAGTGTGTGTGCTGCACATAAATGTTTCAATGAACGAGTAGTCCAAAATAATAGGAAACTGTAGGGCGAGCATAATGTCAAGAGACAGGACTGGCTTTGAAGATGAGTCACACTGACGTCTGATATCACAGAAAATCAGAAATCGGGAGGTGAGAGCTTCTTCAGGATTTTGTCACTTATTATGTAACTGATCAGTGATGCTGCTGAGGGGATAAAATACATCAGCAACAAAGCTATAGGAGGAATGAGCTGGAGCTTTCCCACCATATGTAAAAAGTGAATTAGTGGTCTAATTGACCTTGATATTGGGAAAACAAATCAGTTAATAGCAGAATAAAGTGCGGGTTATGTTTTTATGTAGCTGACCAGGACGGTGGATTTAGAGGATAACCACATGTCTAGTAATTATTCCCCGTTGTCAGCATTAGGCAGAAGAATGATATGAGCTCATGCTTCACACTGTCCACAGCGCTTTCTGTAATGACCACCACATGCATCTTCTGTCTGTGGGAACTGCATGGTGACCTACATTCACTGTGCACTCAAGCACTGACACACACACACACACACACACACACACACACATTGACTCTGAGGTGTCAGAGCTGGCCAGACATCTTAACAGTAGTGTCTCAGCGTCAGTAGCAGCGGGAGCTCTATTAGCTCACTAATGCCTTGTTTATTCCCACTCTGCTGCAGCCGGTTTACCTGAACCCACGTTGAACCGGCAGCATCATGGCGTTAGAGCCAACATGGCTGTCTGTTTCCTGTCCTTGAACAAGACTCTTAACCTCCTCCCAGTCATGGGTTTTATATTTTCAGCATTCGTTATCATATGGAGCCGTTTCAAACATAATTTCTTTCCGGTTTGTGGCTTCAGCCTCACTCTGACTGAACAAAATGAGCTCCCATTAGTCGACTGCTCTGCTCCCTCCAGCTCTTCTCTGCGGTCTCCCTGTGGCGCAACTTTCTAATGCTGCGTTTTATTTAATGTCTCAGTAATCCCTGCTAAGAAAAGTGAAATAAAACTGCTGTTTAAGTTGGGGTTTGAAGGCAGGAGGTCGAGCATGTTCTCAAAAACCTCAAATCACTACATGATGTTAACAGCTACATCTTATTTTCTTTGAGACTGCACACACAGTTGTGCCACCCAGATGTTGGCAAAATAGCTGAAATCATTAGAGAAATAAAACATGCTGGAGTAGGCTTTTTTATTTAAATATAAATTCATTTCAACTATAAACAAATGTTACTAGATTCTAAGATTATACATTGTAATGTATTTGTTTTCTGTTGTCCTCTTTTGAAGAATATTCTTGTATATTCAGACAAATAACTAGCCAGAGATAATAGCACAAATAGATCTATTTAAGTCAGGGAGTTAGAGAGTCAGCTGAGGCAGTGAGAGTGTGAGCTCATTGGTCAGAATGCGATCCGGCAGGCAGACGGCCGGAGGAGGTGTTGGAGGATGTTGGTCAGCAGGCAGCGAGCGCGTGTAATCCCATTAATTAAGGCTTGCCTTAATGATAAGGGCACAGTCCTCAGTTTAGTACAGTGATCTTTACTGTGAGTCCGGACGACAGCATGTGACTCATGCAACGAGACAAGAATATACACCCCGTGCTCGTGTAACAGTAACGTGCTCTATTTTGGCTGTTGGTGTACAAGAAATGAATGGTCTTTACAGTGTTGTACTGAAAGGAGTGAGGCACATAGTGAGGCACAAATCACACCAGTCATCAGTTTTTTTTTTTGGTTGAGAGAAGCTCTTTTATTTCTATTGTGCACTGCATTTTGGGACAGGAGCTCCCATTGACCAAAAAGAGTCCGACATTTTAAATTTCACTTAATTTAGTCATTTTCCCTGCGTTAAAATAGGTCATATTCAAAACATGGATAACTGTAGCACACAGTATGCAGTTGCATGCATGTAACTGTATAATGTATGCAAGCTCACACACACACACGCACACACACACCCAATCTGGCAACAAGTATACAACATCTGCTCAGTGGGTGTGATCTATGACTTTGTGCTCATCTTCCCTGAGTCCTTAAATCCTCACTCCACACACACACACACACACACACACACACAGACCAGCTGTCCCCTCCTTATGAGCACCACTAAAGAACTTATACACGCCTGCTCTCAAAACACACGTCCGATGTGATACAACAGCTTAAATGAAAACAAACACATTTGTACACACAGCCAATTAAATCAATTCATCATGCTTGAGCATACGGCTGTATCAGGGGGGGGGGGATCTACCCACAATCCCTCAGCAAGGTCACACATACTCTCTGCTGCTAAAGCTAATCCTCTCAAGGATGCGTGTGTGTGTTTGTGTTTGTGTATCTGTATTTGTGTGTTTGTAATGATGTCCATCCGTGTGCATCAACAAAAGGTCTGCGCCCGAGATTGCTCATGTAGAAAAAGGGAGTGGACGATGGGAATCAGCTGCTCGCTGGATTTGTTTATGGAAAAGGGATTTTGAATTTGATTATCCAGTGAAATGAAACTGTTTTGTTTGAGCACTCAGTCACTCTGAACTGCTTTTTGAGTTTACGTGTTCCTGATTATTTTCAGGACTGTGATGGACCACTGATGGATGTTGTGTTTGAATGTGTTCAGGTCATGTTTTACTGAGGGTGTGTATCTGCGATGAGGAGGTATGTGTTTCTCAGTGTGTGTTCTGCTGTTCCACCATAACGTCCCATCTCCTCTGCTCTCCTCCTCCAGCTGAGGACTGCCAGCTGCTCTCTCAGATCCCCAAAGTGCGCTGCCTGAGAAACGGCAGGAGAGAGGGTGAGTGTGGAGGGACGGGGGGGGGGGGAGAGACTGCGGGCTTAAATGTGCTGTATGTGGTATGTTTTTTAACCCGTCCAAGTTATCTTCAATAACGAAAAAAATGAAAGTCATGTTTATTAGTACAGCACCTTTTAAAAACAGAGGCAACTCAAACGGATTTACATAATGCAAATGAATGCATTAGAACTACATTTAAAAAACAATATGAGGAGGAAAATAAAATGATTCATCTTTAATTAAATCAATTAAAGGTGCTAAATTCCAAATTCAGAGCATATCTATGATTGAGGGACGCTTCCACGCGGAATAATTCTGTGGCAACTAACAATCATTACTCTTATTCTTTTTTTTGACTTATCAATTAATTGTCTAGTAGTTAATACGTAAAAGAATAGTGAACAATAACCATCACAAGTACTAAGAGCCCATTCTGTGTGAACATAACCCCAAACTATTAAATTCACAATTAAATGAAAACGAGAAAAGACAAATATAATCACACTTTAGAAGCCTTAGAAGTCATTCTTGCTTGATAAATAGATTTAGATTTATGTTGATGTCAATCAATCAATCAATCAATCAGTTGTCTAATAATTTCAGCTCTACACATAACTGAGCCAGACTAACTATCAGAGCCATAATCTACACTAAAGAACCTCTTTGTGCACCTGTTACTTCCTGTGGACGGATGCATAGAGCTGACATGAGAAAGTCACTTGGACATCAACTCTACATCATTTTTTTCCGTTTCATCCTGATATTCAAAACCACGAAATGTTAAAAAAACTGTATAAAAACATGAAATCATTGTTTGTTTCATCGCCCACGTGATTCTGATTTGAATGAAGTTAATCCTGGAATTAGATTAAATCCTCGACCTTCAAAGCAAGAAAGATCAGCCAAACTAAAAAGAGCCAACAGAGAGCCATGTTGCTGATTTGTTTGCGTGTCTTAAAAAGAATCCCTTTTACTCCGGTTGCTGCTTTCTTTGGGCTCACGAACCACACGCTGACAAAACATAAGCATATTGAATTTAGGCCAGCAGTTCCCTACTGGCAGCTGAGGTACACAAGTCGGAGTGAGCTCCAAATCCATGCCATCATGTCAGGAAACAATCTCTATTTCATTTTTAAACCGGATGACCCAACAAATACAGAGACTTTCAGCAGAAGAAAGCAATCCCTGTCAGTGACTTTTGATTGATTTTAAGACGTGATTCCCTCTTTACGCAGCTCTTAATGGTTTCACACCTTCAGGCATCATTGACTTTCTCTCCTTTAATGTGCCAAACTGCTGCCTGAGGTCATCAAGCACTGGAGCAGAAAATGTACCTACAATTACAACAAGCAAGCATAAGGAGGCAGGCTAATGTTGCTATAGATGAACTGTACACTGTAAACTGTAAAACGAAAAAGCAGTAAATGCTCACATTGGACTGGACACAGCTAAGTATAGAATAACAAACCCTCTCTGTAAGCGTAGCTACATGTTGACCCCTGACAATCTAACAAAGGCAAAATGTCCAAAGGAAAAATTAATCTTAAAAAAGAATACTCACATATATGCTCCCATAAATATGCTCCCGTACTCACCAGGCAAATGGAGTTTGTTTTAACCGAATCAAACGGGTTAAAGATGTTTGAGTCAGAACAGCCTTGTTACAAAGTGCACTTCTGAGGAATTTAATTTAAAAAACAAGTATGACTCATATTTCTATACAACAAAAATAAATCAATTATTTTTTCACCCCTGCTGATGCCGTGAGCTGCGCAAGCGGAGAACAAAAGAAATAGATGATTTAATCTGAGAAACATGAACTCCTCAGTGAGGTTTAATACAGGTAAACTTAAAAGGATCAAATAATGAACTGAAAGTTAGACTTCAAGGCTGCTTTTTTTTTTGCCTTTTAAAAAAAAAAACACAATTATCTTCACAAACAGCTTCACAAGTTTCTGTTATTTGAACGATCTCTGAATTTGGAACAAAACTCTTCAGATGATGAGATGCATCTGTTTAATTAACCGAAGATTTCGCAGGAAAAAAAAGACAATTAACCCCCTCCACACGTGTCTGCGCTAAATGCAAATTACTGGGATTGTAGACACACTTTTGATGAGGAAAGACACCTTTATTACTATTCCCCTCCTGCCTGTAGCAATTCTGTTCTTAACTTGGTTTGTTTTAAAATAGATTTGACTCTCGGCTCCACATTAACACTGTTTTTTTCTGACAAGCACTTTGTGTTTGGGGCTAAAAGCGAGACACATTCTGGCGTCTACTTCAGACTAACACAATTATCCAGCTCCGTTTCAAAAAGCTTTTGGTTGCACAGACTCTTTTCCACCTAACAAGGTCTTCAAATAGTTCAGAACTTAAAAGGGAAATTGACACTGATTAAAACTTTACTCTGCATTTCTGCACTGTGCTGTTTGCTAGTATAGGCCTCTAACTCGTTCAGTCAGAAAACTGATCAAACCGAGATAATGTGACACGTGAAAACCTTTTCAACGTGGTTTCAATAGAGTCTGACTACATTTAACAACATCATTTGTAAACATGAGTCACTTGTAGTCATTAATCAGCAGCTTTCTGTTTTGAAACGATGGCCATTAATAAAACAAGAAGAAACACGTTGAGAAAGAGGCAGCGAGGCATGTTTCACTGTCAACAGTTGCCTCAGTAGACTAGAATGCAACTTAGAAAACTTAAAAAAAAACTTTTGCAATCATTCTCTTCACCTATCTATGCAATCCATACCGGAAGCACATCTGTTCACTTGTAGCTTTTGCAAGGCATTGTGGGAAAACAAAGGAATTAAAGTAACATTTACTAAAGTAGAAGTAGACAAGGCGATGCAGAGAGAGCGAGTGCATTAATCAACTGTGTTAACAGTGGTAACAATGTTTTTCCTTTTAGAAATGGACTCCAGTCATTAAATATTAGTCTTCCATAAAGTTGAGGGACTTTCAAATGACGGTTAATAAAACTAACTGTAAAGAATGTATGCATCTGAGGTTGAAATATCCAGAATTCAAATACTAAGAAAACACATCCGACGTTAATAATAACTCAACAACTCAGTATTCTCCTCAAACTTGACAAAACAGAAGATGGAGGAGTAGAATCCTTGTCATTTTGATAAGTGAAGTAATGACATGTCAAATCAGTAGAGTCCACCTTCCATAGCGACCCATAAATGTGCTTTAGTTTCATGCTGGCACTCACTTCGCCACATTAGGCATCGAAATATTGAAGTCCCTACTTGCGGTGAAGCAGCATCCAATTTTCTCAAATTGGAAATATTGGACCGGTTTCAGACTTCCGTGTCATTTCCCCCCCCCCCCGCTCTCCCTCAGGTCTGATCCGATCACGTGTGCGTGGAGCCAACACGGCCTCGGCCTCCATCTTGACCTTCTTGGACAGCCACTGCGAGGTCAACGCTGATTGGCTGCAGCCGATGATCCAGAGAGTCAAGGAGGTACAGACCGTCAGGCGCACAGTCTGCCTTCATTCACACTCTCCAATTAGACACTCAAGACGTGCAGCTCACACACACATACACACACACACGCACACACACACAACACGTTTCTGAGGTGAACGGTTGTGTTTTGCGGCTGTGATATAAAGCTTCAGAGGATTTTGCTCTTTTTCTTGGTAGATTTGATTGGCTGCAATGTAATACGTTGGCAGCGCATATTGTTGAATAAACACTTAATTTGATTGAATTCAAACTATACCCGAAATCACACTCCACCTTGCCGCTGCTGGAAACATTATGTAGTCATATTCCCAACCAATCCGTTGTCTACTTGACTCCGGAGTGTTTTACGACATGAATTCAGTTGGTCTGGTTTGTGTTTTGATGCGGTGGTTTGTGTTGTGCGTTTCTTCTCGCTTCAGGCTGCATGTCAGATTCATTTCTAATCAAAAACAGTCTTTTTCTTTAATGCAGTGGGAAGAGTTTCCCCCTTTCACCGCATCCTACAAATTAGATTATGCAGCCCACCAGAGACACTACCATCACATTCATGCATGAATGTTTCACAATTCAAAAATGCGACCGGGATGAAATGCAAAACCAGACGCTTTTTATTATCAGGGGAATTTATTCATTTTTTTCTCCGTCATTTTTAGTATCAGTGGTATTTTCATGTGAACTTTCAAGGGCGTTTTGGCTTTGAGCCCTCACCGGTTCTGTCTGCTTTTCTCTATCAATTCAACAAAGTCACACAAGAAAAGCGCACACGGGGAATGTAAATAAATGATTAGAGACTCGTAAGCGTCTGCAGAGATGAGCGTGTGCACTCACCGAGACATGAGTGTCTGGTATTTTGATAAAGAGAGATGTAGCTGTGGAAACCTTCCTCACTTGCTAATGAGTAATAGGCTGTTTGTTGGCAGTGTCTTTCCTCCCCTGACATTATTAACCTGCGACTGGGCTCTAAGCAGCACAGCTGCTCTCCCAAATCCTCTGCCATCCACCATCGCAGGCAAACATTCCCACTGACTGTGCAACAGGAGCTTCGTCAGTTCTCCTCTCTCGTGTGCTCCCACTGAAGTCTGACTCTCGGAGAGAGCTGCTTCCATGTGTGCTTCAGTCTCTTGGTTTAAAGGAAGAGCTGCGTTTGTTTCAGCTGCCTCGATGTCTACAAGCTCTCTTCTACTTTTTCTCTTCTTCCTCCTCTGCTTTTTAGCAGCTTCTCCAATCCTCTCGATGCACAAAGAGTCATTGACATACATTAAAGGAATAGTTTGACATTTTAGGAAATACATTTATTCACTCTCTTGCCGAGAGTTTGCTGAGAAGATCTTTACCGCTCTGTCTGTACTGTAAATATATGCAGCTGCTTAGCTTAGCTTAGCATACAGACTGGAAACGGGGAAACTGCTAACATGGCTAAGAATAACAAAAATCCACCTACCGGTACTTCCAAAACTCACACTAATTAACACGTCAGTTGTTTAATCTGTACACAAGTTCAATTTACAGTTTCACAGGTTTATGTGTTTTTACACTTTTTTTGTGCTGACGGAAATAAAAAAAAGTGCTATTGCGTGTAAATTAGTAAGTGTTGGAGGTGCTGGTAGCTCTGTTTAGTTAACTTTGGACGGAGCCACGTTAGCTGTTTCCCCCAATTTCTCGCCTTTATGCTAAGCTACGCTAACTTTCTCCTGACTGGAGCTGTACTGAACCTTTACCCCACAACCATGAGAATAGTAACAATCTTCTCATCTAACCCTCAGCAAGAGAGTATCTCCCAAAATGTAGAATGATTCCTTTTAAAAGAGCAATAAATAAAGTATTTGTTCTTTGCTGTAGGACAAAACTCTGTTTGTTCAGAAAGTACACCAGACAAGAACCCAAACTGAAACGTTGCATGCAGCAAAACTGTACAATGTGTTATTCAGAAGACTCTGCACATTGTGAGTGTGTGCACATCGTGTTTGCGTTGCTGTACACTCATACTTGGCTCTGGGCGGCTGTGACTCATCCAGCTTGCATTACAATCTTTCAGTCTGGCATTCATGAGAGCGTAGGGCTCAGTGATAATTCACCAGCTCCTCGGCCCGGCTGCACCCGGTCCTGGATTCATCAGTCTTCCCGAGACCTCAGTTCTGGGTTCACGAAGGCCTCTGAGGGCAGGAACACTGATGAAGGATCACCGTCTATCTCCTTTTAATGCAACATAATGACACTTTTCATTTTTTAATTTAGAGCAGCAAATGAACCCACTTGAATGTAATTCGAAATGAAGTACTTATAATGAGCTCGCTGCTCATAAATGTACAGGGATTAGAGATTTAAGTTCAGTGAAAGATATAGCTTATAAGGCTGGGGTGACATTTAATACCTTCTTAAAAGTCATTACCTTTTTTAGACCATGGAGAATAATTGTAATGTGCCGGATGAATTTAGCTACAGCAGTTGTACACTTAACAATTGGATAATAATACATCATTCCTGGATGCCCCTCTCCCCTCTTTTTCTTGCCTTTCTTCACTGACCATAACTAATGACGTGGCCCCCAAACCTTTTTAAGTTGTGACTCCATAAATGTTTGATTTGTCTGTTTTATATGAATAATTTAAGAGTCCTGAAGAAGTAAAATGATCCAGTAATTGACATGAAAATGCAATGATTAGTAGAAAGTCTGAAAGCATAAACACAACTTTGTGTAGCAGAAGAAGACCCTTTTTTATATGTCGTTCCTCTCCTGTTAATCATCGTGCAATCCCTCTGCTCCTTCCTATTTATCTCTGGACCTGACGCCAGGCTGGGGACCATTTGTCTAAAACACCAGAAACAATTTGCATTTTAGCTCAGACACATTCATCAGAAATGGAACAGAAACAGCCTCATTGATTCAGTGAAATCCGGTGCCAAAATATTTATCTTTAAGTGAATTCTTTCTGTGGTTGAGATGGAGCTAAATTCAACTATTTTATATGAAGTTTGGTAGTTTTATCTAAAGCAAACAATCATATTTATGAGATCTCATATTGCATTCTTAATTACTCAAGAGAATACTTTCTGTGAAGTCAAAAGTACCACAAACAATGAGAGTTCCACACAGTGTATGAGCAATAAGCGTGTACAGTGACAACATGATTCAAGGCAAAAAAAAAAAAAAGAATTCTGGCTGGCTCTTGACCTTTTCGCCCAAGCTAGACAGTGCGTCCTCTGTTGGGCTCTTATTCAGAGACAGATGTGACATTACTCAGCGATGAAGCAAAGGAATAGAGGTCTACACTCGCCAAATGACATTTGAAAACTGAAATTCAGTGTGCACAAAACACGCTTCACTTCATCATGTCAATTATTTCACTTTTCCAAATTAGCATCCAGTAGAAGAATAAGCCTAAATTCCTTCATTGGCTACACTAAAAACAGCCAGATGTGAGGGACAAAATGACAGCACTCCGCAATAAATTCAAACACAGAACGAGAGAATAAAAAAAGAGTGGGAGAGGGTCGAAATATTGAGAGATCATCCATTTTGCAAGTGCAGCCTCTTCATGCATTTTCAAATCACAGATGCTCATTAAAAGCCCCATAAATGTCTATTGCTTAAAGCTGTTGAGAGCATCACTTTCCAAATTGCTCTCTGGCAGAGTGGCTTTTCACACCCGCTCCCTCCCTCCCACACACACACACACACACACACACACACACACACACACACACACACACACTCTTTGGTCCAATGAACACAAAGTTCACGACGGGTTCAACCTCTGAGCAAAGAGAGGGACGGCTCTAATTAGAGACAGCCAGTTGGATTGTCCCGATGCTAAGCTGCGCGACTACACGAACACTTTCAGATGCCTCATGGGCAAACAGCAGTGTTGGCACAGATGGATGTTCACAGACAGATGCAGATAACACTCACGCACAAACAAACACACACGCTATCAGCAGTCAACAGTTCTCTTGTGCTTTACTTTAAGGTTCATGTTACTTCCTCATCCGGAGGTAGTTTTAGCTTTTCAGAGTTTATTTGTCCGCTGCTGTGCGAAGAATCGCTTATGTTTACAATATAAGCAGCAAATTCAAAGTCCGCTTTGAGCTCACATGAATTTGTAAAGTGTTCTGTTCCAGTTCACTAGAAAGAGGGAGGCGGGCTGTAACCAGTAATCATCTCTTTTTATTAGAACAGGCAGTTAATCAATAAATAAACCTGTTTTTAGCCACATATTCCAGTTGGAGACTACTTCAGTGCCCCCACAGCACAATCTGACATTTAATACTCATTAGTGATATAGATTGATTTATTTTCTTGACATACACACAAAGAAAACTTCATTACTTTGCTAAACTTTCACTTGATCCTGAAAGAGATTCTCGTCTGAAACGTTTTTCAATAAAAAGTTGTGTTGTGTAATGGTTGTTTTTGAATGTTGTTCCTGTCAGTCTGAGACCAAAAGTCTGAGACCGAAATGTCTGTAACATTGGCCATCGGCCCCCACCTTTGCTCATTCTGTATAAGGAAAGCTTCTTCACTTTTTTTCTTGGTTCTTCCTCACTGAGACTGTACGCATTCTGTTGTGATGATTGAACCTTCTCTGCGCAGAGAATAAATACTTAAAAGACAACCTGGTTTTTGGTATTATGTATTTCAGCATTAAAAGACTCACGCAAAGCAGATATAGGATTTTTTTCCACCACAGTTGTTATCAACATTTATTAGTATTTACAGACTGCCTGTTAATGCTCAATAGAGGAGCTCAATTACAGTGTTGGGGTGAATCTTCACTGGACTCATGTTTCGATGACAATGCACTTGTCAACGATTATTTTTCATCAATTTATACAAGCAGTCTGAATAATCTGAACTCCCATTTTATTTAAAAAGTCCTTTAATAAAAAGTCCTGTAATATAAAAAGCTTCATCTCAACCTCACTACATTAAACATTACCAAAAATAAAACATGAATCCTTCTGTAGTGCATTACAAGTGTGCTGTAATCTATATATTGAGGTTCGTGGACTTTAGTTAGTTAGTTACTTTTCTTTACTCATAGCTAATTTGGTTGAAGTCAATGTCCCTCCTGACAGAACGACACGTTGGCTGAATTTCAGCCCAGCACTGTTGAAACAGAGCAGCTAATATTGGTAACGAGAGCGACAAGTTAGCAGACTTGGGAATAAACCTTCGAGATAAAAATCCACGCCTCTCCCTTTTTCCTGACATTTCCACCTCTTTGGCTTATATGCCTAATTAAAAACAAAACATGAAATGAGATGCTTCATGTCATTAAAATGTCTTTCTACAGGATTAGTTATCTTTGATTGAAGGGGTTTGACCTCTTTTCACTATTTCCCGTCTCCATGCACCTGCTTAGCAATTAACGTTGTGCCATAAATCCCTTCTCTGCATTCATCAGTTATTAAAAAGAGTCCCCGTCCTAATTATTCAGACACATAATGCTGTCGAGGTATTTACGCGACAATCTGCTTAACATAGAAATAATTGCTGTATCATGGATAAACGTGACTGTTTGATGTGGACAATCTCTCCACCACATCACCTATGTAACTTAAATGTAATGGATTATAATATATAAAACATGCATAAAACACTGACTTAAAACGGCATATAAGTTCAAACGTAGATGTTCAATCATGTCTCAATAATAATGTGTCCTTCTCCTCTCATGCAGGACCATACGCGAGTGGTCAGCCCCATCATTGATGTCATCAGCCTGGATAACTTTGCCTATTTGGCTGCTTCTGCTGACTTGAGAGGAGGTCAGGACACAGCACACAAATCATGTACAGTGACGGCTGATAGCACACAAGCTGCAGTCAAAGAAAACCCTTTTTGGAAACTCCCTCGTTGTATGACATCACGATGCCTTCCAGAATAATTCAAAACACATGATAGAAATTCCTGAATGGATTAGTAAAGTTTGCCAAGATGCAATGTTTTCATTGAAGCTAACTAAAAGGTTAAATCATGAAAGTTAGTTCAACTGAAATCTGCAAAATACTCTAATCTGTCTTCTCCTGTAGAATAAGTGTTTGTAACTGGATCTGACCTGTTGTGCTCTCTTTCTTTTCAGGATTTGACTGGAGTCTCCACTTCAAATGGGAGCAGATTCCAATCGAGCAGAAAATGGCGAGGAGCGACCCGACACAGGCAATCAGGTCTGTCGACACTGCTCGTCTTCATCCCTCTTCCTCTTCCTTTGTGCTGTTGGGATCCATAGAGCCTTTGGAAACGTTTCAGACCTGAACATTTCCTCATGAACATAATGTTGCGACACATGCTTGAATACAAAAAAATATATTTGTCTTCCTAGATGTTTTTTGTCTAGTGATACCCAAAATGGTTCAATTCTGGTTTTAAATGGTTAAAACTTCTCTTTTAACCATTTTAAAACCTTTTCTGCCTGTCTGCTCTATTCTGTCACGTAGGAACCTTTGTGGTGTCTCTTGTTTAAAGATTAAATTCCTTTGCCCATGGCAGGAAAAATAAGCTGCTGGCCCCCTTTTACTGTAACCCACTGTTCTTGTGTCTGGATGTTTTTCTACCCTAAAATACGATTCCCCAGTTTGCGAAATTGTAAAATGATGTAACACAAATTAATTTAGGAATACACAACATGTTAGCACAAATATCAAATCATAAAACTAGTATTTGACACAAGGACCCTCCACAAAACCACCTTGAGGCCTTTATTTTGTCAGTGGATGTTGTGCTTTACTTCCACACAAATGTTTAGTTGAATTAGCACAAAGCAGTTAACACACAGTCAGCCTGGAGCTCACACGGCCTGTGGAGTTGCACCCTTGGACAACTTATTATACATCTAACTATGAACTAAGAATGTGAGCTATAATGTAACTTCAATTGAAGCATGAAGTCTTCTCTGCAGAATTAGAAATCATCGTCATCACGCGATCCTATACAAACTTCCCAGACTCCTCTGGCTGCACTGAAAATGTCTCTCTGAATAAGAGAGTGAGTTACATGAAATGACTCCGCTCTACTCTGCAGGACTCCGGTCATCGCTGGTGGGATCTTCGTCATGGACAAGAGCTGGTTCAACCACCTGGGCCAGTATGACACCCACATGGACATCTGGGGAGGGGAGAACTTTGGTGAGCTCGCTCAACTTTTACCTGAATCATCCTTCACAGGGGTCCTACTCAGAATGTCTTTGAGGCAAAACCCAGCTTTACTCTACCCTGCTGGAAAACTTATCATATCATAAAATAACATTGTAAATATTCCTAATTGTATCGTTTAATTCTAATTATTTTCTTAAACTTCCTTTTTCTAAAAGATGTTTACATTTTGGTAGAGGAGAAGTAGGTGGGCAGGAGATCACACTCGTACTTTAGTAGATTTAAAGCATACTGAATTTGAATATTTAACCAAATCTTTATACGTAGCTTCTCTAAACTTCAACATCGCACAAGTCACTGTATTAAAAGGAAAATCAATGAGGGATAATGAATTTTACCTGCTTGCAACCCATTAGTATACTTACAGTAAAATAGAAGAACAATGATTTTCTTCTGCTGAATATCAATAATTTGGAACTATTTGAAATGAATAAACAATGATTATTCCTCTTCTTGACTGCCATGTGTATTTGTAAAAAAATAAAATAACCTGCTCTATCCAATGACACGGCCGTCATGAATACACAAATAATATTGAAAAAGTCCAATTCAAGTCATGAAACTGGCATTCATTTACATTTAATGTACTGAGCCGTGTTGGGTCTGGACCACTGCAGATGCTTCTGGATGCTGCAGAGGCCCAGCAGCCCGTTCTGTAGATGCCAATTGTGTCCTTGGAATTTGCAGCAGAGCATTAAATTATCCGCAATAACAGCTTTCATACTGCTGATTTACAGCTTACTGTATATCCATCTACTGCATCAAAAATATATCGGATGAACATGGCCGGGTCGATATTGTGATGATGCAGACCATTAATAATTTACACACACACACACACACACACACACACACACACACACACACACACACATATATATATATACAGTATATATATATATATATGGCTGACTACCTACCTGCATACTTGACCTCATCCTCTTGTCTGTCCTCCTGCAGAGCTTTCTTTCCGGGTGTGGATGTGCGGAGGAAGCCTGGAGATTCTTCCTTGCAGCCGCGTGGGTCACGTGTTCAGGAAACGGCACCCTTACGACTTCCCAGAAGGCAATGCTCTCACCTACATTAAGTGAGTGGGTTGACCTGTGAGACCTGTGAGGCCTGAACAGCCTGCAAAGAAACTCAGGGATTCAGCAACAAAAATGTATTATAATTATAGAACTTCATAGGTTGTTTTGCTCCATTTTATCTCATCATTTTTAACTACAGTTGGTTGTACAAATCACCAAAGTGTTTCTTAAAGGTCTATTTGTATTTAGTTTTTTATTGAGTAAGTAACCACAGTGAAATACAGAGCAAATAAATATCTCAACTATACAGTTATTATAAAATATGGGGCAAAAAAAGATTTGGATTTCCTGGATTAAAGGCTTAATGCTGTGTGTTTATTTCACTCTTTAGTTTTCTTTCCTCTCCATCTGAACACAGACAATATTTACCACCAATGTGCTGTACAGAATGTCAACTTCGGCTGTAAATACTATCGAGTTTTGTGTAATCTTGTCTAAAAGATACTGCTGCACGTTGGATTGGTCTGAAATACACCAAATTGTCTCCTTGGCCGGTTTGTCTTCACTTGCAAATACACAAAGAATTTAAGGAGGATGACATTCCTGATGGAGACGTGGGGCTTTCGTGGTGTCTGAACACCAATGTGTGTGTGACACTGTCATTAGAGCTGCCCCCAGGAATGCCAGCAGCACTGTCATTACTGTGTCTGAGCAGGTGTTGTGTGTCTGTGTCCGTGCAGGAACACCCGGCGTGCTGCCGAGGTGTGGATGGACGAGTATAAACAGTACTACTACTCTGCGAGGCCGTCAGCCCAGGGCAAGGCCTTTGGCAGGTTTGTCCGTTTTATTCTCTCCTTCTTCTCTCAACGGTTAGACACTCACTGATTTTGTCTTTATTGTATATTTCAGATTCCATGTTTTATGAATTCTTTAATGTTTCAGTCAGGCAATCAATGTGGTAAACAAGTTGTTCTACCCATGCTCATCATTTCCGATACAAACTATTTGTCGCCATACAAACTCTTGTGAAAGTAGAGCTAGTATGCAAGATCTCTGTATTTCACCATTTTCTTACATGCACTTTTTAAGGCTATTTGTATCTCGTGCTGAAACTTACAGTTATGTTCATTATAGATTCACTTTCTGATTATATTCTTGATTCATCACAGAATCATTTTGTCTATAAAATATCAGAAAATATAGAAAAAATGTGAAATTAATGAAAAATGACGAGTTCCCAGAGCCCACGGTGGTATCTTTGAATTTCCTGTTTTATCCAATCATAAACTATTTAGTTCACTGTCATATATGACAAAGTAAAGCAGCAAAGCCTCACATTTAAGAAGCTGGAACCAGAGAATGATGCAGTTTTTACTTGCAAAATTACTGAAACGATAAACTGATCAGCAAGATTGTAGCAAAATTAATTTTGTGTTGATTAATTAATAGATTATTGATCTAAACTATATTTGAATCAAAGAAACGCAAGCGAGCACTCAGTGCTGTGGTTGTTGATTACAACAGAATGCGCTCTTTGGTATTCGTGGAAAAGAGGTTCAACACAGTTAATAATTAGATCTCTGCATTAAGATCTCACTTTTTATCTTTACTCTCCATCCTTCCCTTTCCCGTTTTCTTCTCTCTGCTGTATCTCTCGTTCTGTTTGTCTCTGCATCCTCATGTGTTGTTGTTTTTTGTAGCATTGCAGACCGTCTGACTCTGCGGCGGAAGTTGAACTGCAAACCTTTCCGCTGGTACATGGAGAACGTCTATCCTGAGCTGAGGTACGACACATTTTAATCCAAATATAATTATTGAATGGAGGTGTATGGTATGACTGCAGGTTATCCTGGCATGCCTGACCTGTGGATACAATTGGTAGTACTTATTTTGAACTGTTATTTAACATCAACAAGGGCTCCAAACACCATTAAAAACCAAACAAATATAAAATACTTTTGTGTTTGTTTGTGTTTGTTTTGATTTGGGCTGAAATGAGATAAAAATGATTTAATTTCAGAACTAAAAAGCCATGTTTAGAGAAAGAAAAGACACATTGATAAATGCAGTCAAAATCTCTTCTTCCCGAGCACCTAAATTAGAAAAATATGCGAAAATCCTTGGAATTAATATGACACCACATTCAGAACCAATGATGTTAATACATCCAATTTGGATGGGAACATCTGAGTGGGGTATTAGAGTTGATCCCACCAGCTTGTTTCTTAAGCCGCTGCTAGTTGCTCCATGCCATGCTTCCAAATAACTGTGGTTTCTTGACTTGTAATTGTATATTTTCATAAGAGCGTGTTGTAATAGGGCACATTACCTAGCGGTGCGATCCAAATCCTCAATAGGGAAACCAGTCAATTCAATCCATCTGTTCTTTCTTGTCGTAATGAGACCTCTCATTGGCCTCTCCCTCTCCTCTCTCTCAATGGCTCCCTCAGGGTCCCCGAGCAGGAAGCGGTGTCCAGTGTGCTGAGACAAGGCGGTTTGTGTCTGGAGGCCCGTGGGACAGACACCCTCGGCCTGGCAGAGTGCCGGGGCATCGGAGGCATCAGGCCGCAGTCGCAGGTCAGGACTCTGACACTAGGGCGAGACTCTGGCTCGTACAATTAAAGTCTGAATTATTATCAGAAAGCGTGCAGTGGTTTGACCTGACAATGCTCAACAATGGATGCTTCGATTCGTACAAAGTTTAATGACTTATGTAATGGAGTAAATATTTATTCTGCGATTCCTCCTACAAATTAGCATAAACTATGGTAACGTCTATGGCGAAAATATGACAATTTTATCAACATATTAATGCCACAATCCTTCAGTCTTTAACCTTTGTAGACTATATATATATATATATATATATATATATATATATATATATATATATATA
>NW_022280037.1:10009112-10016924 GCF_004355925.1 Anarrhichthys ocellatus
ATATATATATATATATATATATATATATATATATATATATATATATAGTATCTCTCTATATATAGAGAGATATAGCTATATATATATTTTTTTAATCCTCTGTTGCTAGGTTGCAGAGCTGATAAACCCGTGTTATCAATCATCACATGAGGAACTGCATGCCGAAGCTTAATTAAAGTTTATTCACGGAAGTCAACATTAGTCACTGTTGAGGTTTTACCATCGTATTACTCATAATGAGCTCAGCTGGATATCAGAGGTATTATTAGGAAGCCTCCCACCTGTGGCTCAGAATAAAGCCGGCAGATGATGCAGAGACATTCCAGAGGATGCTGCTGAGAAGGAAACTTCTCAGGAAGGAACTTGGAACAGTTTTTTATTTTCCAGGAAGTAAACACAACCAAGTTTGTCAATTTCAGGCTGCATCTCTTTAAATCAGTTGGGGTTTCTGATTGACAGCTGTGGAAATCTGTAATAAGGGTTACAGCTGTAACCTTTTGAGTTCGTAGCTTATAGCTGGAAACACGAACCTTGCAACACATAGTGAAGATATCTGGTTCATGGTGAATGTAGCAAGAAACGTGAAAGCACTAATGTTAAATGTAATACTTGTACTTTATAAAATAATGAATAAAACCAAAACTCCCTCAATTTTGAACCCAAAAATGTCGACTCAGTGTTTTCATTGAGGTGATAACAGCCACCCACAGTCATCTTTTTTTTCTGTATTTTTTCAGAGATGGGAACTAATAGAGCCACTGATCCGACAGCAGGACTTCTGCCTGGCCATTTCAGCCTTCACAGCAGGGTCAAAAGTCAAGCTGGAGACCTGCAATAATAAAGAGCCCAGACAGGTAAGAAGAAATAGTGTTCGCCTTTCAAAAAACAGTACATTTAAGTGGATTTTTTTTACATTTTTTAAGTTCCACAACTCATTTAAAGAAAGCCTTAAAGTGTAATTTCATTTCTTTAAAAGAAACAAGGTGTTCTGTGGAGTTATTGTGTTAACTAAGGGTTAACAAAAGAGACGGGAATCCGCTTTAATCTTACACTGTCAGTCATTTTAACATAAGGTCTCGGTTTTTCCAAATGGCTATCTCATGTTGGAGTCAAGCGGTTCATTTGTCCTTGATGTACCACTCGCAGCGTTGAGCTCTGACATGAGAGATGTGGAGATGAGAGGCGGCTCCAGGCACAGATGCAAAGCTGCCCGCCTGCTGGTGACTCCATAACTTCAGACCCCACCCTGTCCCTTCCTAGTTCTCATCTTTGTGAATGTCGAACACGTCGTCCCATGTGGACCCGCATTGGCTGTACGTTTGAGTTATGACATCAAAGAGGGAGTTGATAAGTCGAACCATGTGTTTGAGTGTGTTTAAATACTTGTGTTTTTGACTCTGCTCTTTGAGTACTGAAGTGATTAACTCTTAAAGCAACAAGTGATGGTGATAACTTTAAAAAGAAATGTGAATCTGTATGATATTAAACCAAACTTAGGTTATTGATGTTTTATTGAAACATTGCGTTTTCAATAAAAAGTTTGGGTTTCACTGGAGAGATTATGCCCAACGCTGGTTCAAACGCTGTCTTAGACGCTTGTCCAACAAGGATAAATATAACAAAATACTTGGCATGAATTAGACATATTTCAAGACACAGAAAATTCTACAATTTGATCAAAAAGTATATTGTCAGCTATATCTGTTTACCGTTGGTTCATGTTGCAAAACATGTGAAGCACTTAATGTGCTAATCATTGTTACTAAACTCTTAACATTTTCATTCTGACATTTCATTTCCTCCCCAAGTCTTTGTTGCACAAACATGCACACACTTAAAGGCACATATATCAGGACATGTTTACAACAGTACATGTTTACAGTATGTGACACACACACGTAAACACATCCTCTGGGACTTTAGGATTAACCTCTCATTCACCTCCACACTTTGAAAAGCCTCCAGATGGTTCCAGAAATCTGCTCTTGGGACTCTCGTTCTCTGCTGTCGCCTGAAGTTCAGCTCTGACTAGTTAATCAGCAAGCTGATGAACAAATCACTTATGCCCGGTGGTTTGTGGACAGCCTGTTTATGGGGCGCTCTTTCTCTCTCTCACTTTACTTCAGTCTCAAGTTACTTGTCGAACTCGCTCCGGCATTTCTACACAAAGTGACTGGACCGTGGGGAGTCTGTGTTGAAACAGAATATTAGGGTTATGAAAAATCAAAGAAAACCAGCCGACATGTTACTGAATGGAAATCATGTTACAATAGAACAAAGCAAGAACAGGAGTTTGAATTCATCGGTGTGACCTGTGAATGGATTGTAGGAAGGTGAAGGGGTGGAAGTGATTTAATGATGACCATAGATAGATATTAGGAGAAAGTACAACAATAAAAGCGAAATACAACACTATTGATTTCCATCTAGGCTGATAATATGAGCCTGTGACTCCTCTGGACTTTAGCATATTCACATCCTGCACTTAAGTAAAAGTAAAAGCAGTTGTACCGCAATATACAGTAATTTGCCAGTTTATTAGGTACACCTTGCTAAAATTATTGCAACAGTCCTGCAGTTAATTCTTCTTTCATGAAGGTTATAATGTTCAGTTTATGTTTGGACCCATTTTAGAGTGCTGTTGATTCAACTTTATGGTCATTTCGGAGGCTGCAGTTTGTGGTGCTGTTGAAATATGTAGCACCATACTGTCTTCAATGTTACGTCCAACCCCTTGACATCAATGAGGGAGAAGTAAATAACAAAAACACAAAGCCGTTACTATGGTTTTACACTCGACGGCTCACGTTACCTCAGTCTTGCAAAGGAAGGAGTGAGCCGAGGGGTATTCAGTGAAATCTACCCTAAACATGTGCTTTTATTGAAAAGTTGAAAGTAAAAATGTACCAGTGTTATTCTATTAAATATTATATTGTTGGATTTGTGTACTGATGTTATTGTGTAAGTAGCACTTTACTGGTGTAACTATTATCTCTAAAACTATAACACTCTTTTTTTTAACTCATATTTGTTGTATCTAAACATCTTTATTTGTAAAGTAACTAAAACTGCTAAAAACTCAATGTAATTTAGTAAAAAGTACAATATTTAGCTTTGGAATGTAGTGGAGTAAAAGTAGAAAGGAGTATTAAATTAAATGGTTCCTTCCACCGCTGCTGGACTCGGTAACAAAAGGCGCACAGAACATTTTATCAGTGAAAACAAATAGTCTGTCTACAGCTGGCTCTCCTGTGATTTTTCCACTCCGTGTCCAACAAGTCAATCATTCATGTGATCTCTGTTATCTGGGTCTGACTCAGTCCATTATGCACTACTAACATGAACCATCATTTATGATCAGGAAATAACACAAACCAGAGGAGGACTTCTGCACTTTCTAAAAAACGAACTGTTTTTTTTCTCCGTGTGTGCAGAAGTGGAAGCCTAAAGGAACCGCTCTGCAGCACATGGTCAGTGGCCTCTGTCTGGACAGCCAGACCCCGACGGGCCCTCTGGTCATCACGCAGTGTCACCCCCAGATGGCCAGCCAGACCTGGGAGCCACAAATAATCACCTGAGCCACGGCGGTCGGGGTGTGGGTCGGGGTGTGGGTCAGGGTGTGGGGGGGTGGGGGAGAGGGAGCAGGTTCTGGACCCGGCCTTGCAGAGGGACTCATGGGGATCACATCTGCACACTGTGTGCTCGCCTCGCTGGGGCGATGAACGGAGTGTAGTGACTGTACATTTGTGATGTCGACGTCAAGCTCCTGCTCACCGGTGACAAGAGTGTCGCTGAAAACATTCGAAAGGCCTTGTCGAGCAAAACATCTGAGGTCTGTTTGTGTACAGTGCTCCATCCTTCAAGGATGCTGCAGTTCTTCTATGTAATCTAAGCTTTTCACTGAAAACTGTTGCACATCTCACGTTTTCATTTCCGTATATATCCTGGTCAGCAGTTTGCTTATATTTGGAGTAGTGAGGCTTGCCTCAACACAGATGAGTGCATCCTTCTGATGCCTGTGTGGACCAGGGCAGCTTTATGTATAGCCAAGTAAGTCTGAGAGCTTTTTTTATTATTATTTCAGAGCGCACCATGCAAAGCACTGTCAGGAACATTATTTATTGTTTTGCATGGTCAGACCCAAAGAATGTTTTTCTTTTTCTGTCTCTCTACAAAGTTTTATGTAAATATTTGAAGCAGGTAATGGTTTGGTTTTTTTGTGTCAAGTACTCTATATGTTGTTTGAAAAATAAAATGTGGTAACAAAAAAATTATTGCTCTAATTATTTGCAAGATAAGTTGGAAAAGACACTTGTTTACAGTCAGAATGTCCTGTAATTCTAATTCACTACAAATATGATTGACAGCAAAATATTTAAAAGTTCATCCACTCAGACATGTATTCAACAAATATTTGAAATATGTAATAAAGACAATTTTGAGTATTTTAGCCGTGTGATTTAAATGCTGGTCGTGTCGATAACCAGAGAGAAATATTTCAACATCTATTTTCTGTGAAATGTGGCACAAACATTGATGACCTCTAGAGGATGAATCTGAATGAATTTGGTTATTTAATTCATGGCAGGATAAGTAAAAACATGTCTGCCTCAGCAGTACTTTGAGATTCATATTAAGACTACTTTAGCGTGCTATTCAACATAGGAAGTGTAGACTGGACTGAATGTGGGCTAAAACGTGCTTTAATTTAACATAGAATATCATCATGCTAACATGTGCAATATTACATCCTAACTGTTAAAAGCAAGCTGGCTTTACTAGACTTACTAGAATTAGTCTGATTAGAGCATGATTACCTCTGCTCAGGTTAAATTTGAGCCGCACCAGAAGTCATCAAAGACCAGAAAGATATAAGAAGAAATAAAGGTGGAAGTTTGACACAGAAGAGTGGTGGATATGTTAATCGGTCATCGCCTGTAACCCACAAAGAAGCTTTTGGAGTAAGAGCTTCATTTTGATTTGCAATTGACTCGAAATATTGACGTTTTATTGCTGCGTTCTTTCCAATACGCCACAAACATGAGTGACGTCTATAATCACAAGTTTATCTACTTTGAGGCACGTATTTGACCTGTTCCAGTGGTGGAAAGTGACTAAGTACTTTTACACAAGAACTGTACTGTTACTCTACTACAATTTAGAGGTACTTAAACTTTGAGTATTTCCATTTTCTGCTACTTTATACTTCACAACATTTCAGAGGGAAATATTGTACTTTCTACTCCACATTCTACATTTATTTGACTGCTTTAGTTACTAGTTACTTTGCAGATTCAGGTTATTTATACAAAATATAATCCACTCATAAATTCATTCATATCATTATAGGTTAAGCTACCCAGCAGGACATAAAGTCGTTACAATTAGATCCACCTTTACCAGCAGCACCATTTATGAACACATGAATGTCTTAATAAATATAATCCAGTTATATAACACATGTTGTTCTGAAATGAGTCATTCTGTATAATTCTGTATAATATTATTAGATAGTATTTTTGGAAGTTAAAGTACATTTTGTTGCAAAAACTTTTGTTCTTCTACTCAAGTAAAATTTTAAATGTAACACTATTTCTACACTGTATTACTGGTACTTTTACTAAAGTGAAAGATCTGAGTACTTCCTCCAAACGATGAAAACAGATTTTCAAATGAGGAATATATGACGTGGACACCTGAGTGGGTGCACCAGAGTTGTGTAGCTGAATGTACATATAGTGACCACAAGGGGGCAGAATAACCTCACAAATATATTAGAGGCTGTCCAGCAATATTTTATGACCATGTCAGGTTGATGAATGAAGGCTTGGTTTTAAAAAAGGAGTCATGAAGAAGATTAGATTTAAGATAATTAAGAATAAAAGGAGGGTGGCGGTAAAAGGACAATAGAGACAATATGTTTGTGGTGTGTGTGTTTGAGAGAGCGATGTTCATAGCTGCAAATAAATACATTGACATGTCACTCATCAGCTTTACAGGCTTGACAACTTTGTTAGTTTGCTTCTCCTCGTTGGTTTTGTAACCTTCCAGGCCACAAAGCATGCCACGCTGCAGCTCAACAGGCTTCGTAGCTATGTGAGGAATGCAAGTTAATGCTGATAAACTTCTGGCCTCTGAAAGGGGCCGAGGTTTCATCATCAGGGGAGGAAAAAGGGGGGGAGGGGGGGGGGGAGGCAAACATGGCAGAAACCTGAGAAAAGACAAAGGACAATGAATGTGAAGAGTCAGAGCACTTTTTAAATATAACATACTGAGTGGCTGGTCTTTAAAAAAACTTTTCCAAGACTTGACAAATGGTGTAAGAGACGATAAGTGGACTCAAACTCATGTAAAACAGGAAGTGGATACTGTGGTTTTATCCAAATGGCCCTTCAAACTCTGTGGTTTTAAAAGTTCCTCCAGCGACTGGACTCATGTTTGCATATCAGCCAGATAGAGAATATAATGAAGACAGACAGGTGCTGGACACTAAATGTTAACAAGTACATTTAGTCACACACTTAATGTTAACATAAACATGACATTCAACGCACTGTTAAGATCTAATAGATGGGAATATTTCCACCACCACTGCTGGAGAATCAGTCTACACTCATTGCATGTATTACATTATCTATGTACTTTAAAATAAGTAAAAACAAGACAGTGACATTGGTCCCATTTTCAAGATAGGGCAACCTGGCCAAACACAACTCAATGTGTTCAATGGTGGAAGTAATACTCAGATCTTATACTTAAATAAAAGTATACTGCACTGTAGAAATGCTCTTGTTACAATTAAAAGTACAAGAGTACTAGCATGAAAATATACTTAAAGTACCTAAAGCAAAAGTACTTATTATGAATGTCTCATTTCAGAATATCACTGGATTATAATTAGTGATGCATTAATGTGTAAGCGTCGCTAATGTTGCAGCTGGTAAATGAGTGTCTAATCTTAACTACTTTATGTACTGCTGGGTATCTCCATCTATATAATATATCAGGATGTATTAGTTGATATACTGTAAATGTTGTGTTAATAATCTGAATCCGCAAAGCAATAGTGATTATTATTGATGGTAAATTGTCAATTAAACGTAGTGCGGTAATAAGTACAATATCAGCTTCCAAAATGTAGTAAAGTACGAGTATAAAGAAAGGTGAAATACCCTAAGTAAAGTAAAAATACCTCAACTATGTACCTGAGTACAGTATACTTGAGTAAATGTAACCTACTTTCCACCACTGACTGCATTGTATTACATCTGTATATGTTCCACTGTGCATGGAGCTAAGATAGAAATGATCCCATAATTTAATTTAAGGAATTCAGTGGAATTGCTCCCACTTTTGAAGATAGGACAGCCTGATAGGAAGAACCGTGATAAGTCGTTTAAGGGAGCATCAAACAGAGTTTTTGTTGGTTTGGACCTATCAGCAGGTCACACTACAATAATCTGAATAATTTCATTTGAAGCACTTGTCTAATCTAGCAGCGGATCTCTTGCCGTGATAAATCTATAGATATGGTTAATATACAGATATTGGTTAAATCTTTGCACTACTGTTTAGTTAGTTAATTTAATATTATTCTATTTCATTGTATATATTGTGCATTTGTATATCTAATATTTTTACTCTGTTATTCTTATTGTATGTATTGTGCATTTGATATTTGAATTTGATATTTCATTTTTTACTCTGTTATTTTATTTACCTGTACCATAATTGCTTTATTTTATATATATGAATTTCATATATATAATATACATATATATATATATATATATATATATATATATATATATA
>NW_022280037.1:10017324-10046896 GCF_004355925.1 Anarrhichthys ocellatus
ATATATATATATATATATATAAATCATAAATGAAATAAATGCAGCGAAATTCCGGTTTGCTTACAGGTTGCTCTGTCGCCTACCGATCACTCCGCACGCGCCGGTCCAATGAGGTCGCGCGGAGGCGGTCCGTTGCTAAGGAGGACGTTCGGTGGAGTCCTCGCGCAGCAGCCATTCAGCGGCGGTGGCTGAAGCGATTGGACTGCGAGCGTCTCTCCCGACACTTTCTGTGGAATTTGAATTATTTCTGCTCTGCACGGTTCGTGGTACAAAGGTGACGGCATCAACGGGGCATCTTCTGGGTCGCAGCGGGGATCTCAGGTTGGTTTGTAGGTTTGATGGATGTGTGTGTTTTTAATGAGCCTGCCGGATAATGCTTGTTAGCTCGCCAAGCTAAGCAGCACTAGCTGGTGTGGATGCGGCACACGCAGCTACGTTATAGCTCCACGACTCTTAAAAGCTCACTGTAGAACCCAATTACATGGCTTTTGTAGCGTGTTTGCTAACTGACTAGAAACCAGGACGAGCTACATGTTAAGCCGTGATAAAGATAAATGTTTTCCATCCTTCAAAAGGTATTCCCCTAAAGAATGAGCTAAGAGGTTATTTAGCTAGCTCACGTTAACGTCAGTGGACGCTAAGGAGCTAATGATACTTACCTGGTTAACTTTAAGAGGTGGACGTTACTAGAGGAGGCTATCAGCTAGCACACCATTCAGTCATATCATTTTCGGACTTCACACTTGTGTTATGTCACTGTTACTAATATAGGATGCGCATTAAAAGGCGTGAATATTCCTTTACAATTAAGTTTAGTGACTGGTTAAGTTTGTAAACATGTTGATTGCCCTTTAAATATAACTGTGACTCATATACCTAACTCTCAGTGTGATAACGTGCTCTAGATTCTCTTATATGGTGTCATAGCTTGGAGATTACTTCTTAGACAGACAGACAGTACAAACACAACACATTTGGGTGCTCTCATTAGCCATAGTTATTGAGGTCATTACTGTTTTGTTAATTGGGTGGTGATGAGGTTTGAGACTTGAATAATATGAACTGACTCATCTATTTTGGCAGCATGTTTTATACTTTCCATTGTGAAGAGGCGCAATCCAAGCTAGAAACAGACGGTTAAATCTTTATAAAACTGATGGCACTTGTATGTTATATAGGGCTGCAAGTCATGATTATTTTAATTTTCGAATAATGTGACGATTATATTATCTAATAGCTGTGGCTAGTACATATTACAAGATAGTGAAATATGCAGTACAATGTGCGACACTCATAATGACTGTTAATCCCACTAAAACCTTAATATGTTCTATTTCTTACCATATATAATACAATAAAGCATAAAATCCACCCATCTTAGAATCTCAACCCAGTGCATATTTGGCATTTTAGCTACTAATTGATGCAAATGACTAGTTACTCACTAGCTGTAATTTCGTACGAAGGGTTTCGAACCATTTGAGAATTATAAATGTGTTCTGAAAGGGATTTTGATGTCTCCCCCCTAACTTCTGTAAGTAACTCGTGGCTTAACTCATCTCACAGAAAGAGGGAGGCGAGATTGGCTATCTGCCATCAAACCCACTGTGCAAGTCCTGTCAGCTATTTGAGAGAGAGGAGGAGAATGCAAGAGCGAGTCTCTCTCCTGAGCTTTGTGATTCACACTGTGGGAGAAACCAGTGTTTCTCTCACTCCTCAAAGGAGAGGCCTCTTTTCTTGGCAGTGAGCTGCACATGTGAATGCTGAGTATAGTGATGCAACACGGGTGGATGAACTTGCCGTGCGATGATGACGCAATCAAAGGGCTTCACTTTTGTACCTTGATAGCAGCGAGATAGTCGAGCTTCTTGCTGCTTGTGGTGAAAGCAGAGTGAGCGTCGATGTCCGCTGAGCTTTCAGTCCAGCGGTAGCTGAATAGATGTGAGATGACACTGCTGGGCGGTGTGTGTCTGTGTGTCTTTTCTTCTTTTACAACATCAAGCAGTCTGGATCAGGACAGTCTGTCTGTGTCCATCTCTTGACTGCTCACCTGTCCCATGTACTTGACATGTTAATCCTTGCTTTTGGCCAATGGTAGAAGAAGTATTCAGATCCTTAATTTAAGAAGTATTCAGATCCTTTATTTATGAACAAGTTCGAATACCACACTGTGAAAATACTCCACTACCGGTAAAAGTCCTGCATTCAAAACCCAAGTAAAAGTATGTCATTATGTTCAGCGAAATCTACCCAAAGTATGTACCCAATATCCCGTAAAATGGTCGCCGTCTTTATTTTACTTTTATATAATGTTTTTAAATTAATATTACTGCTTTTTTTAATAATGTAGATATTTAAGGTTGTGCTAAATTTAACTCCTTTATATACTGTTGAGTATTTTAATCTTCAGTAATGCAGAATATTCTCTATGATCACCATATGTCTGTTTCCTGTGAGAACCTCATATCTCTTAAAAAGTCAACTTTTCACGAGCTCAGAAAAACAGCCCTGTTTTCAGCTTCGTGACGATGCATTTTCCAGCTGATCCAAGAGGGCTTAATCTGAAAAGTAACCAAAGCTTTTAGAAAAACATACTGATGTAGTAGAGTAGAAGTGTAACATACCATAAACTAGAACAAGTACCTCGAAATTATTGTTGAATACAGTACCTGAGTAAATGTTCTTAGTTATCTTCCACCACTGCCTTTGGCTGCAGTTTTGATGTGGGCCAATGAATGTGCCGGCTCATGTTGTCATCCACAACGTGTTTTTTTTTTTTTGTTTTTTTTTGTGTCAAGTCATCACAGCTCACCAGGAGTGTGGGCACCCCAAGCATATTTAATAACAGGCTCATATGTTCGGGTAGGAAGGTGAGAATAAGGACACGCAAACTCAGGTTCACCGAGAGGCCTGACAATCCAGTTCTGGTCCAAGTTGATTCGGAGTGAGAATGTAATCCAAATGTCAGAGATTATGACAAATAATGCAGTCAAGTTGCAGGAACTGGAGTGGGATTTGTTTTGAAACTCTCCTCTGGCGAACACTCTAACCTTTGGGCTGATAAGTTACCAAAACACTGCTCGGTAAAAGAGCTGCTTGGAGTCTGGAGGTTTGTGTGGTGCACAAAAAGACTCAAGCTGAACCATGAACAAAAATACACCAAAATAACCTTTTCTGCTCTGGCTAAGCACAGAGATCACCTGTAAAATGATCCCTGAAGAGCACGACTGGTCCACGTGAGCATCGTTGACATCCTGTTCCGTGCAGGAAGAATCGGTACCTTTTGCATTATTAGAAAGAAAAGCATATTGTCTGTACTCGTTAGAGCTCCATGTTCTGAGCTGATTGGGACCGGATCCAACAGACACTCAGAGAAGATTCAACCAGAGGGGAGGTTTTAGAATCACGATCTCAAATGTGCAGCTGACCCCATTTCAACATAAGTAGCCTAAAATAGGTTCTGTGGAGCCGCAGAGTTGGTTTGAACTTGTGTGTTTGATGTGTTTGTTGGTAAGCAGTGTTATCCTCCACCACAGAGGGAAAGTCTTGACCTTTTCACATAATGGATCGTCTGTTCAAAAGCTGATTGTACTCAAACTCAGACGTACACGAGATGAAGACTAAGGAACGTCTTTGGCTGTGTTTTAGGTTAGGACATTTAGGAAACAAGACATGTTTATATTCATTTATGCAATGTAACATGGACTGTATGAGGTGACCGTCCATTAGAACAAACCAAAAAGCAACTCACTATATTAGCAAACACCAGCAGTCACAACCATAGAAGCCCTGTAACATTTTAACTCCACTCACACTACTTTTAGCATTTTACATTCTTTGTCTGAGGCATTTTTATTGCTCAATCTCAGACATTAAAAACCTGTAACAAATCTTTATGGGGTATATTGGCAAGAAATTGCATTTCTACCGACAAACAACCTGTTAATGTTTTTCAAATCATGCTGTCACTGAAACTACAGTGCATTAAATCTCACTGGTTTTATACAAACCATGCAGTATGTGTATATGTAGGCTTTCTTAGTGGTAGCATTTGGCTTTGTCAGCAAAAACAACAGTGCATGATGTTCCTCGAGCGTCCCCATTTAGGACAATATCTTTAGTTCCTAATTGGGTCCAAGGGGCCTTGAGCGCCTCATTTTGCTCTGCTGTTTACACTGTGGATCAAGGCTGGGGTGGTTGGGTTGCGTCACTGTAGACGTGGACTTGCCTTTCGGGTTTGCGTCGGTATCGCCCCTCCCTGGGTACGGTATGGGGCTCAGGGACTCCTTTTGTCTCTCTGGGCCCCTATGTAGTGATACCTGAGCCTCCTGTGCAGGAACAGCTCCTGCTTTATTCATCCCTCTGATCTCTGCTGTAATTACCAGTGACCCAGGACAAACTGACTGGTGGTGTGTATCTCACTGGGTGGGAATCTATCAGCTACCAGTGCCAACAAGAGTGTTAGACGTGGAAGACTTTTGGCTGAGGAGTTTGACACCTATATTTATGAACCAAAACAATGAGATTGACCCCAAAACATACTTTGAATGAGGTATAAAACTAGTAGTCAGCTTTCTACACCTGCCACTGCCAGTGGTTTCGCTTTTGGATTTGAGTTTTGCTTGTGAGAAAAAAAGCTTCCCACCCCTCCTCGTTCCTCTTGGTCCTCTTTGGTCCCTCTTGGTCTGGCTTCTCAAGCCCATCAATACCATTTATACCACCAATATTTTGATATATTTGTGATCTTGTCTAGAGCTTTGTTGTATTATACTACCAGCTGTTAGTTACCTGTTGTATTACCTAAACATAGTCACATGTACAAGACTTAACTTGCAGCTGCATTTGTAATATGACTACAAACTCTGTCTGATGTGGGAGACAGTGTCAGATGTCAGTGAACATCTCTGTGTGTTGTTGGTGTAATAACTC
Source organism: Anarrhichthys ocellatus (assembly GCF_004355925.1). Lineage (NCBI taxonomy): Eukaryota > Metazoa > Chordata > Actinopteri > Perciformes > Anarhichadidae > Anarrhichthys > Anarrhichthys ocellatus. The sequence continues at coordinate 10,022,254 of NW_022280037.1, forward strand.
CCTGTCTCAGAACTAAGTGACCTGTGTGTGTTTATGACTCCCACTGACACCAGTCCCTCAACCACACAGTGCACAAATCCCATTCACTTGGCTGAGTAGACGGTCTGCATGTTGCTTCTTCCTGGCCTTTCCTTAGCCCCGCCCACTGTCGTCACCCTGGACGTGTATCAACGTTGCGATTCAGCGATAAGAACAATACAACCCGACCAAAAATGTTTGTACTCCGTGTCAAAAAGAAAAGGGGAAAAAAAACGAAACTAAATGTGAACCTGATTATTAAAGATTCTGATGCGCAGTCATTAACAAAAGAAAACGTGCAGACTCCGTGTTTCAAGCTCCTCAGGCAGCATGCTGCATAAGTCAAAATACAGTATAGTAGTAAAACTACAAAGTAAAGTGGCTTCATTGTTTTGTCTTTCACACGTGTGCAACGTATAGTTAACAGATAACATTTACATATTTTTTTGTGCTGTGGCATCAAACTGTTAAAGATGAAACTGTATTATGAAGCTCTGGGAGTTAGAATCAGAAGTTTGTCTTTGTGATGAATCTCAATACATTTGGTGTGCAGACAGAACTTTGTCCGTAGAACAAGTCAAAAAACACGGCAATTACTGAAAGTCGTTGGTCAGATTTTTTTGGGGATGTTTACATATTCTTTAATGAGACGACTTTAATGATAATTTCATCAGTTTTACTGCTGTATTACGTTACGTTTTCATGGAGTTAATAGTGTTAAGACAGCGTTTTACACTGGTGCGTTTCAGATGTTTGGCTTAATTATTTTTTATGTTAAAAAAAAAAGGTTTTGAAGGAAAATCTGTTTCATTTAATAATGCATCAAAGGAAATACAGCTTTGGTATTAAGACAAGTCTGGAAACAAATTGAATTGATATCCATCTTTAATCAAAATGGCCTCATAAACAAGCTCTTCTGCTGACTCGTGGTTTACAGGGGAGCTGTACACTGGCCCACATGGGTCTACTTGGACCGGCCCTGCCTGTAGTGTGTCTGATCCAAAGTCCACTGGCTACTGTGTTTCTGTTGGATAACAATGTGCGATATGAGGATTCAGCGATGAGGCATCTTGTCATCGCAGCAGCGACTTCAGAAGAATTCTTTGTCGAGGTCTGTGAACGGTTTTCAGATCACTGTGTTGTTGACGGTGGAGGAGAGAGGAGCAGCACAGAAAAGCCCACATCGCAGCCTAATCGATGAGAACGATGTCAATTATTAATGAGCTGAATATCATGTTCTGCCTCAAGTAGAAAGCTTTTGTTTATTAATCAGTGCTGCCAGCTCGGCTCTTTGTCACACACCAGACTGTCGGCGAGGGGAAAAGTGAGAAGAAAAACTGTGTTGTTGGAGAGGTCACGCAGTTGGCTTTACCATACTTAATCGGTCCACATTCCTGCTAGATAGCGTGCAGTCATTTTTGGACAGGTAGTTAATCCCCCTTTGTTCCTGGGTAGGATGGGGTTATCGGTGGAGAGGAGCGAGTGTTTCCTGTGTGTTGCATCACTGTGCAGCAAGCGCTGCAGCTTTTTGTTTACCACAGAATTGCAGGGACAGGTGTGTGAGCAGCCTGCGTGTGCACATTTGTTCTACGTATGTTAAAAAATGTGAGACATGTTGCAGTGGCAGGTTTGCGCACACTCTCCACCATTGCACCAATCCTCCACCAGCGAGCGGTCTGCGGAGAGGGACGTCTGTCCACTGTGCTGAGTCGACAGGAGGGGAACAATCGCCTCGCTGTGCTGCTGTGCTCGCCTCGCTGTCAGTTTGGCCGCCTTCATGCGGCATTTTCAGCGAAAGGGGCACCGTCGGCTTTTGGCTCCGTGAGCCTTGTTGACCAGGCCTTCGCCGGCTGGTCACTGACCCGTTGTGCAGCTCGTCAGGCCTCTGAGGGCTGCCGATTATCCCACAGTAATTGGCGCCTGGGCTCTGGCTGATCAAAGGTGCCCAGCTGACTGTAGAGCTCTGGTAATTTTCCATTCTCTGGTGCTCTGCAGTGCTTGCCTGTTCGTCTGTCCTCCTGCCTGATTTATTATACCTGCTTTTCTCATAAGACATGGCAAGGCAGGGCTGTCCTTTCCGTGCCTCTTTAAATTAAGCACTCAAAATCAATATACAAGGTCACAAGTTCAAGCCCTGCAGCCATTGTGGGTCCTACAGTCATGTGACTTGGCAGATTTTTCTGTTCATCTGAACTCTATACTTACTGATTAGTTTCTGTGGCGGTCAGTGACATCATCTGGTTTCGTTCTTGGTCGGAATATAAACCTGCATAACTCTGATGCTAGCTCAGGTTTGATCAAACGATACTGCCTCACATGCTCGCTCATTAAAGGTTAAATTATGTTCTTGCCGGCCTGGGATCCATCTTTGGCTGCAGAGAACGAGCTGGATTGTCTGTGTGTGAATGGACATCACATTTATATTACAGCCTTCTACTTTTGGACTCTTTTACTAAAGAGTTGTCCAACATTTTGGGGAAAAAGGAAGGCATCTACCATGACTGCTGAATCATTCCTGGCACTCAAATAAAAGTACACCATGGAATAAATGGCTTTCCATTTAGAGAGCACTGCTTCCATAAACAAGAGTCTCTATGAGCCTAGAATCGTAGAAGCGAAACTTGATATAATTGAGTTCATAGTCCAGTGTCACACCTTTAAAGCTAGGTTTTACACACCACAGAACTATTTCTAGTAGGGAATATATTTCCCTGTATCTGTACTCCCAGAGGCAGTGCTGTGTTCACTAATCTAATCCAACCACACAGCTAACACAATTTCAGCCATTAAGACTTCCCATAGGCTTAAAGTAGCCGTGGACGCCCTGGTCCACCCTCTGTGTGAGCCACACTATAAACCTGCTGGGTAAATAGCCAGGTAGCACCAGCAGTTTGGCCTAATCTGTTGCGTAACTTGGTATTCTACAGTCATCCTCGGCTTGACAAACCAGGAAACACAGAGCCCAGCTCAGGTACGTGGTAGGAATTCCTGAAGTGACAGCTGCCGGTGAATGCTTCCGCTCCATTACCATTCATGCTCACAAGACCAGTTTGGTTGGATGTTCCTGACGTCAACACCACCCGCTTTGCATCTTGTGGACTCCGGTTACTGCTTGAGTCGGTTTCCTGTTTCCCCTTTGAAGATAATTGTAGAGTCGCTAAAAACGCAGTGGTCACAGGAATCTGTTGTCATTCTTGTTTATTCGCAATTCAGCGTGTTTTAAGGTCAGCTCACCTGACCTGGAGGGAAGTGAACAGAAAAGTGTGTGTGTGTCTGTCTGTCTGTGTGTCTGTATGTCTGTGTGTCTGTCTGTCTGTGTGTCTGTCTGTGTGTCTGTCTGTGTGTCTGTCTGTCTGTGTGTCTGTCTGTGTGTCTGTCTGTCTGTCTGTGTGTCTGTCTGTGTGTCTGTATGTCTGTGTGTGTGTGTGTCTGTCTGTCTGTCTGTCTGTCTGTCTGTGTGTCTGTCTGTCTGTCTGTGTGTCTGTGTGTCTGTATGTCTGTGTGTGTGTGTGTCTGTCTGTGTGTCTGTCTGTCTGTGTGTCTGTCTGTCTGTCTGTGTGTGCTTTGGCCTGGTCTGGCGGGCAGTCTGTTCACTCAGCAGGAAGTTCCTTTTCCACTCCATCCTCTCATCACTCCTGCTGCTGGAAAAACACTGCTACTGACACACACACACACACACAGACCAATGGCACTGTGTTGCCATTTACCGACAGTGTTGTTGGGATGAAAAGCTGTATTATTGACAACACATTGACTCAGCAGCTGGAACCATGGAGTGGGTTGTCTGTGTGATATTGATTCTTCCATGTAATCTGCTTTCTGTCTATCTGCCCGTCTTTTTTCACTCATCTCCGTCTCTTGTTCACTTTCAGTATTTCATTCACTCTCTTTCAAATCCTTTCCACGCTGTCACCGCTTTGTATGTCTCAGCTTTTCTGCCTTTAACTGTCTTTGTCACTTGTGTGTGTGTGTGTGTGTGTGTGTGTCTGTCACTTGTCCGTGTGCGTGTGTGTGCGCTGCCCTCTCCGTCTTACTCGTCTGTGTTTCTGCGTATCAAAGTGACACACGTGCTCTTAAGTGGTATATGCGATGCATCGTTAAGTGTCAAGTGAGCAGTGCCGCGTTTAAAGCCACAGCCGAATACATTCTCCCCACAGCGATGTGTAGACGTTGATTGGGAGAGCAGTGAAGAGTGACAGGCCTTCCTCACTCAGTGAACACCGTGAACACGCATACTGACACCATTCCTCACTGTGGGACTTTCCTCGCCTCTTATACACTCACATAGCCCGCCTAAATGATTTGTCCAGCCCCATCAATACAACTTAAAGACACTTTTATGGTATATGGACTTTATTTGCTCAATGTTTTCTGCTCCTGTGATTTATTTAGCTTCAAATTGTGATTATTAACCTTAATTGTCAAAGCAGGGAACATATTATTTGCCTTCCTTCTGCATCTTGCATCCACATCGCTCTGCTTTCATATTAGCACACAGGCACAGACTGGTGTGCATCATATGTAGTGGCACTGTGGTGTTACTGTAAAAAGTGTCTGTGTGCTCTGTAATGTCTGTTTACCAAGAAGAGGGATAGTAATTATGAAACTGGCATAATAATGGCCATCTTTTAGTTATCCCTTAGTTGCCAGGATAACGTCCAAATACAAGCGTATTATAAAGAATCTACAAACCATCACCAACAGCCTGATTTTAAGTTTCTCTTTATGCAATCGCAACACTTATAGGATAGAAAAATGATCCCTATGCAGTTTAATTCCTCCTGGATCGCCTCTGAAGCTCATTTGGGGAGCAAACTAATTGGCTCTGATCGCTGCATCACTTTTCATTCTTTGCGGTTTTGTCTTTGATGTGAACGATGAATCGCAAAACGGTCGCCTTGTTTAATGGATAAACGTTGATATTAAGTGAGCGTTTGCCTGCGGCTGTCGGACCAGTTACATTGCCGCGAGTCAGTGCCCCATAATCATAAACGTCTTTAAAGCAGACATCTCCTCTGGGTCGCCTTAACCGAAGGGAAGGAAGAAGGATGAGAGAGGAGGACTTTAGGGAGGGAGGATAAGCAGCAAACAGGTGCCTATGACTTCTCACCATTAAAGAAACCATTAAGCAGCATGTTTACACTCAATGGAAGGTGTCAGAATTGGCCTAAAGATCAACATGTGGTCGAGTAAAAGTTGTATAAAAAGGGATTTGAACCTCACTGTTATTTTGTTAATTTAATTAAACTTGTACTTAAATAAAGTAAAGTGGCTAAAGGTCACTTGGCTCTTTTGAGAGACTTCATCAGATGGTTGCTTCCTGTGATCCTGATCACTTCCTGGAGGTTTAAACCGTACTTTTGATTGGTGGTTAAATAGAAAGCGTTTTTTACATTTAGGAGCAGGAAGGCTGCAGCGTGCTGCATATGTCAGCAGTAATGAATGTGTTTCAAAAGCTCCGCCGTACACTTGTTACTTTCCCCGATGTGGTTAAACCAGGCATGACAGTGCTGCTGGTGCACAGGAAGAGCTGAGTGAAGGCTGAGGCCCATGAACCAACAGGCGTGCATGACGTTCGCCACAGACTGCCTGAAACGCATCGCCTAACTATTGATAACATCATCTTTCGATATTTCATTTTTCTCCTGTGAGTCAGCCGCTCTGGAGGAAGTCTGTCTTCATGCTAGCTGGTCGACACCAGAGACAACCAGACCTGTTTAACTTGATGGAAACCGTGTGTGAGTTTGTGGGGAGATCTTCTGCTTGCTCACCGTAACAGGGTTTCAGCTTTAGCAATCTACTCTGGTTGGTTGTAAACTGAATGTTGACACATGGGACTTTAACCAAAGATTGTGACTGTCTCTTACTCAGGTTTCCTGAACTCGCAGTAGAAACACTGATCCAGGAAGTTCAGCTATCGGTTTTTATGAATATTGAATATCTCTGTTAATATATGAGCACAGGCACAGCCCCGGAATATAAACTGCAATCTTAGATTGCCTCTCTTCCTCTGAGACTCTGTAAATGTGCTAACACTGGCTGTTGTGAGCCAGCCATAGGATTAATAGATCATGTATTAACAGCACTTTACTGAGGCCTGGTGAATATGTAACATTGTCATCTGGGTGTTTCTTCAGGTCGGTGCAGTGCTTCGGTAGAATACCCAGTGTGTAGTATTTGGCCTGGTTTCTCCACCTTGCTGCAACTCTAACTAATGGCACCGTACTCCTCTCAAAAACAGCAAAAACCTAATAATGGAGCCATCTTGGCTCTGGGTCCATGAGGCACTGTGGTCGTCCGTCTCACTTCTGCATGCGTGTGTATGTACAAGCTTTGTGTTTTTGAGAGTTACATTTGTGGGTGTATGGCAGGTTTCTGTGTGTGTGTGTGTGTGTGTGTGTGTGTGTGTGTGAGTGATACAGAGATGTCAAGGGGAAAAAGTAAACATGGTTTCCATGAGTAGCTTTTTCGCTCCGAGGTTTACTCAAAGTTTCCTAGCAGAGGTCACTTCTGGAGTCGGGGACAAAGTGGATCGCCTGTGAGGAGGTTGAGCTTCTGTCCCACAGTCTGCACAACAAATAAAGAAGACAGCCATTCTTCTCAGTTTAAGAGAAAGGAGCACGTGGCTGTTTTGTACAAACCTCACAGCCACTTGATAAAGACGTCTTCCCATGGCGGCCATGCTAGTTGGTACCTATTGTGTTCTGAGCAGCAGTCTCCTGTAAAGAGTGACCAGGATTGATGGAGTTGGGACACTCAAACCCCCCCCCCCCCCCCCTAGCAGGCTTTCAGTCAGCACGACTATAGTGTTTACAGCTCTCTTCTTTTAATTGAAACTCCACTCCATTTGACATACCAGCACCTCTGGCAAGACATTTTGAAAAACAATCACAAAAAGGCTGGTTTTTTTTTTGGGGGCAAAAGCAGCAGACGTAAATCTTAAAGATGTCTCTTGGATGTGTGTCGTTATGATGGAAACCAGGCCAGAGACCCGGCCCATTGATTCAGTCTGTGAATCATCGCCGGGGCATGTCTGAGGGGAGCCGACACAGTGACAGTGATTTGCCACTCCCTGGTGCCAGGGTACTGCCCCGGCTGTTTAAATGTGGCCTCAGCTGTTGCCCAAAGTGATGTGTGGCGCTACGGCTGGTTGGTTGACTTGCTGTTGGACTGGGCCCCCTTAATACCACGCCTGGCCGCTCCTAGATACGCACACAAACACAAGCACACATAAAGACAGATACTGATGTACACACACACACACAATTAGAGCAACTCAATATCCCCCGTGCAGCAGTCCGGGCTCTATTTTCTTTCTCTGTCTCAACCCTAACCCCGGTCAGCCATGTGTACTCAGGAAGCAGAGGTCGCCGTGTCTTGCTGGGGGCAGGGAACAGATTGAAGGACTCTGAAATGATTCAGTGGCAGACTGGGAAGCGAGTGAGTCGCGCAAAACAGTAGCCAGCGCTCCTATTCCCACCATTTCCTTCCTCTGTGGAGAACCACCCATCTGTACCTCGAGTCGCTCTCTCTCTCTGGCTCTTGTTCCGTCCATACTTGAACCTCCTAAAATAGATGCTTTTCAGGAATAAAGAGGACATGGCGTCCTGCTGACTTAGGCACGTTTCAGTAGGTTTTATTAGTTCAGCTCGCTCTCAAGCTAGTTGTGCTTTTGTACATTCGGCTGATGTTTACAGAACAAGACATTACAGTCTGCTGATCGTCCTTTGTTTGGCAGCTGTCCTTTGGATGAGCGTCCATCTCTCCATCATGGTGTCAGGTTGTGTCTGTGGATCACTGTCGGGTCACATGCTGTACCTGGCAGATGAAGTGATTCTGATTATTGTCGGGACACTGACAGTGAAAAGTGTTCAGATCATAGAAGCAGAGAGCAGCTGGCGATGAGTTACACTTGTTTACCGACCGTCTCTGTTTCCACCCGCTTGGACACACTGTGACTGCTGCTGTTTTATATTGTTGAGTTGTCTTCTTTCCTTTTTATGCTAGTTATTTTATGTCCAGCCTTTTGAAGTCAATTACAGTAATTGGCTGTGATGAAGGCAGGGGTGATCCACATTTCTGTCTTTATGTATGTTGTCCTTGTGCTGCTACAACACCTGCATTTCTCCTCTGGGGATCAATAACGGCAAAACATCTTTGAACAGAAACAAAACTAAAGTAGTTAGAAACCTTTACAAAACGCATACGAAGAAAGATCATCTTATATTACTACTAGCCTATAACAAATATTTAAATTCTGACTCAAACTCCACAGATAGTGTTGCTTCACCTGCTGCATGTTGAGAAAGATCATTTTATTAAAGCAACACTACGACCAGTACATTGCCTGACATTTGTCCGTTTTTGGGTGGTTTTGATTCGGCTTAATCACTGACGTGATCAAACCAGCAATGTTACCGGTGCCACGCATGCACAGCTCATATGAGACATCTGGACCAATAGTGTCTGTCTTGAGAGAAACAAATTAAACCTGGTTATTCCAAAAGTTGGATTCTCTGGTGAAAAGTAGTGCCAGAGAAATACCCTCCAGGGGATAAAGTCTGCACATTTTCAGCAGTGATGCCAGCTATTTGGTGAAGACAATGTGCCGCTACTGGATGTATATAATGCCACTGAAAAGACTCCATTCAGGTCAAACTGCCCCCTGAGTTTCAGACTGTGATGCAGTAATTACTTCTGTTCTAATAATACATGTAAACCCAGGCTATATCATTCAGGGGTTAGCGTTAACGATTGGCATTAATGAAGGGAATCAGCCGGACGCCCCATCTCACATTGTTCTCTTGAACTTGAAATGTCAATATCAGACATGTCATTAAATCTATTGCAGCCCTGAGCAATACCGTTACATGTCTGGGAATTTAATTGTATTTGTTGTACAGTAATCGGTAGTAAAAACAAACGGAGATGGGCTTTTTGACTTCCGTCTGCCATCACTGTTGACCCTGATCCTGGTCCCCACAGTCTGTCCTGGATATTGGGGTTCCTCGTTCCCTTTTGATGCACTGCACACTCTTTTCTGTTTTTTTTTTACATCAGCATGCCAAGCCACAAAGCAGGGGCTGGAAAATTGGATTACCACAGCAACAGCATTTTTCAAATTCTCTCTTCATGCGGCCATTTTTGGGAGCAGAACAGACGCACTATCACCTCTAGTCGCCCGATAACGGGGCTCAGCAGATATGCCGGGCGTGCTTTGCATTACGCATGGCCGGCCTGATTGATCGAGGGCTATCCCGTCTGTGTTGCTCTCCAACCTATAAACCCAGTCTGAACACACATAACATGGCTTTCCCTGAGCAGAGCAGAATAAACTATGGATGAAGAGTATCGGCTGGCACAAGTCATGAAAGCAGACAGTGGGGCCTTTTTTGTCTTGAATTGCTGCCCATTCTCTCTCACGCTCACTCGCTCCCTTAGCCCCTCCCTCCCTCCCTCCCTCGTCTCTTTTTTTGTAACCCAACCGCAGTACTCATCCCTAGGATCCTTCTGCAAGGATTAATCAGTTTACCATTCCTGGAGAGATTATTCAAATACTGTTACATCTACAGCCAGCAGCAGCACAGCACTGACTGAAGGAAAAGTCCTGCTCTTCCCCTCCATTTCCTCCTCTAGCTCTTTACTTTAGTTCCTGTTTGTCCTGTGTCTCCCCTCCGCTGTGTTTCTGTCTTTACACTTTACCGCTATTGTTGACTCTGTGTGCTTATGTCCATAATTATCCTCCACTGAGTCCGTTGATGATATTGCATGTGAGTCTTTAGTCATTCCCTATCGCTCCTTTCTGTGTACATGAACACAGAGAGAGTATACATGGTCCTTGTGTAATCGTCCTCATTAGTGTTGGTAGGAGAACAGCCAGAGATCCTCACTGCACCAGACTAGAAGAGCTCCAGCAGGGTTCAGGTCCAAAGCCTTTCTCCCCCTTTTTCTCTCCCAACCTCCTCCATGCTTCTCTGTCCTCCATCTACTTTTGTAGTTTAGAATAAGTACATTAAAACTGCCAGAGTATTGTTTTCATAATCCGGCTGGTTCTTGGACATGTTGTTGTCTTTTGACACGGTAATGAGACAACGTGTTGAATGTGTTTCAATGGTGTCAGTGAGTAGTCATGCAACCGTTGGCTCTAAGTAAAGACCTTTCATTTCTGGCTTATTTATTTGTTCTATCCCAGTGTGTAGTTGGCCTAACATCGGTATTCTGCCAGGATTTATTTTGCCTTGTTGTTCAACAACAGTAAGAAGTCAGTCATTGAAGAGGCAGATAGATAAATCCAAAGACACGAAACATTGCATGTTGCATAAAGAGGGCTGCTCACTTGGGAAAACGGTGTGTTGTGTACCGCAGTGACTTTTGCTATTGCTTTGTAGATGAACAAACAGCAACATGTAGAAGTTGTTTTTTGTTGCTGTATTCGTCTGCCTCACTTGATATATAACACCGGTGCCATTGATGCCCACAAAGATCATAAAATCTGTGAAGTATTTGCCAGTCAGAAGCTATTACTGTCTGTTTAACTGCAGGTTTGATTCACCTCCTTGTTCTGCATTGGTTTGATTTGTAATCCAGTTAAAAACAAAGGAGGAAATGTCTGGCTCAAATGCAAACCTTTTAGCTTCCTCTCAGCTGTTCTCTCTCCCGATCCTAACCTCCAACTCTTTTCCATTCTCATTATTAATTCCCTCCTGCCACTTCTTCTGACTTTCCCCTTCTTTTCACTTCACCCTTTTCCATTCTCATTATTAATTCCCTCCTGCCACTTCTTCTGAGTTTCCCCTTCTTTTCACTTCACCCTGTCAGATTTTGGTGCTCCATCTTTACCTCTCACCTTTCCTCCCTCCTTGCCTTCATTTTTCTGACTCGTGGCTAAAAACAAGGGGCTGAACCCACCTCACATGACCCACACCCACCCAACCACCCACCCACCCAAACACGCTGCACAAGGCGACAGCCAGACTTTCCCCCTCACTGCCAACACCACACACACGCACACAAGAGGTTCTTATGGTTGTGTATACTGCTACTAATTCAGATTTCATACACAAGCTCCATGTTTCAAGTGGGATAATGAACATGTGCTTTCACAGCTTAATTATGTTTGTTCCTGTTTCACACAGACCTTAATACTTCACATTTTCAAAAGTACTTCACTTGTTGAGTTTATGAAAAGGTTTCACTGAAGTTTTTTTCACTTCCCATCTACATTTTTTTCTGATAAATGCTCTCATTTGAAAGCAGTCCATAAACAGACGGGTCCAGAGCAAGTTCAAATCAATGAGAATCTGTACACGGCCGTTGTGTCAGCCTGAAAGGAGGTGAAAGGGTCAAAAAGCACAGAGATTGTAGGAATAGGACTCCCTGAGCTGGAGGCCTTTTCTTAGAGAAGAAAATGTTAACATGTTGTTGGGGTGTTCATATCACATTCCTGCAAATGGTTACTCATGTTGAACTCTCGCGCTGCAGGTGCATATGCTTGGCTGAGCAAAAACGTTGGTACACATATATACACAAATACAAACGTACACTCTTTTTCCCACGCACACGAGTTCATGTGCTTTCACTTACATTCCTGCTCTCCTCTTCTTCGTCTCTCCTCGACTCTGCAGCGGAGAGAAGGTGTGTGGGTTGTAAGCTGGCATAAGTGTTAAGTGATTTAGAAGGTGAGTTTAGTAAAATGCTGTGAGAAGAGGCATTAATGTTCCGACATCGGCCGAGTAATAGTATATCTCTCTGTCCCAGGGATCAGTTTAAAGAGACTTTTTCCTAAAATGAGATTTCCTGGCACGAAATGTCCTTTTGTTCTGCACTTCAGTCTGAGCTGGTGGCTTCTTCCATCCCAGAATGTACCACCAGTTATTTGAGAGGCTTTCCTCACCAACCCCTCATGTCAAAAACTTATTTTAGAGAAGTTATGCAACAACCAGCTGGCACAAACTGCAAAAACAACACTTGCTCTCCTGCAAACACTCAAGGCACGGGACAAAAAGCTGTCAAGTTACCATCAGTGGAACTATTCCGCTATTGGCCCGTTGGGTAGATTTTATTTTAACCCCTCCGATTACAAACATGCATAGAACACAAATCTTTTGGAAACCGAAAAATACATGTTGCAAGACATTTATCTCAGCTGTTTGTCGCTGTGACCGAAGCCTTTACATACAAGTAGTCATTTGATCCATTGCTTGTATAGCGATTAGTGCAGCTTCAATGTTTTGTGGTTCCAGCTTCTCTAATGTGAAGATTTGCTGCGTTTCTTTTGTTTTATTTTTTAAATGTGTGGCAAACTTTTCTTCATTCTCCAGCACCAGAACACAGCTGTTTTTAAATTCTGGAACGGCTATACGAAATAGAGATGACTGTTAATAAAACACTGCCTACCTAAAAGTACCACTTCCCTAATCATCATTCTACAGCATCACAAACAAACAAGGTGTCTTAAAGATGTGTTTGAAACAACAACACAAGCCCCTTTTACACATTTAGAAGATGTGTTTGAGTTGACGACGACAACATTTAATGAAAACGCCTGCGTAACACATTGGAAACGAGCTTTTAATTTGTTGCACCAGAGACGAGGTGCTCCAGAGCAGACAAATGTGTTTCCCTGCTCCTCCTCCTCCCTCTGCAGACTGGAAGCATGCCGCCTGTCACTGGCACTGCAGTGAGCCCAAACATGATATGACCTAAATAAACCAGTGTGTTACGAGAGAGCGGGACGGAGGGATGAAGCAATGTTTTTTTTTTCCCCTTTCACCGAGTAGTCTTGTTTTCAAACACTTCACTCTACTGCAGGCTACAACTTGCACATACACACTGTTATAAACACACTAGATTTGGACTGGGAGCATTTTTATCGTGACACTTGCAGAGGCACTTGGCTCTTACTACAAAACAGGTGCTTTCACACATCCAAGCGCCTGCTTTACACCTGGTAAGGTGACACTTCTGCCCGTTTTTACAGACGGCTCAGCTGGTCGGTTTGTGTCTCTACCTACAGTCATGATTGTCTTTCTATGAGTGATGCCGCAGAGAACACGCAGTAGAAAAATAGGTATTGGATGTAACACACAATCGTTTCCATAGAACAACATGTGGAAAAATGGCGACAAAAATCCACCAACCAACAGACAAAATCTCTTCTTGAATTTGCCTTGCAAGGCTAGCTGTGCTACCACTTATTTGACGCAGTGACCACCATTTAAAGTCGTACTTATTTCATCAAGTGCGTTAACTTTTAAAAAAATGTTTTAAGTGCACTCAGGCTAATTCGCATGGCAGATTCAGGCTCTTTGAGTTTTCCGGTGTCCGTGGTCCACTCCGGGTCGCCCCTTTAGTGACAGTAGGAAGTTTGATGTGTTTGTGTGTGTTGTCGGCGGCCTGGTCAGCGCTGAAAGCTCCATTGTGTGCTGCCCACAGAGCTGGAGCCTGGCACGGACAGATAAGAGCACCTCACCTCAAACACACTTTCTACCCCCGGCCAGTACCGGCTCCCGGGACAGGTTTCATTATGCAAACAGACAGCTCAGGTGTGTGTGTGTGTGTGTGTGTGTGTGTGTGTGTAAGTCGGTGCATATGTGTGCGGTCGCTCTGAGCATGTGTGCAAGTGAACGCTGCTATGTTGCTGCTTGTTCGTGTGCGTGTGTGTGCGCGTGGGGACAGTCCACTCTCCTGGATTAAAGACCTTTAATCCCGCCCGATCCTCATCAGCTCTGAAGTTCGTGGGTGCAACTTGTTAGTCGAGGAGAATGTGTTGCTCAACCTTAAAAGTCCGATTTGCATGGCTGACTGACTCCTGGTCCTCGGTTAGGAGCTCTGCTCAGAGAGACGTGAGCTCGGCTCTCGTGATGGCTGCACCTCTCACTTCTAGTTTGGATCAGCAACTTTTAATTGGGTCTCTGCTTCTTTTTTTTTTCTGCCGCCTAATCTCCTCCTAAAGCCAAGAAGACACACATGCACCGTTCTAAAGTAGTGCTTTTAGCCTAATTAATTGTACGGTCTTAAGATTTTCAGAGAATAGAGAGTGTGTTTGAACCTGCACTGAAGTGAGTCCTTGACTCGGTTATGACTAAGGCCTCGACCGAAGGAATTCTTAGTCGACTAAAAATGAGACGACTTTGTTGATTTATCGATTAAGTGATTTAATCAACAGATTTGTGTCTCTTCACACAGAATCATCAAAAGATGAGAAATTAAAGAGATCTGATCGGATTTTCATGTAACAGTAATATAATATATATATATTATATGTAACAGTAGCTCTGGTAAACTCAACAGGTAAAACGTTCTCGCAGCAAACTGCCCTCGGTGTATTTTGTTCCCTTTTATTTGGACTGCCTCGACTCCAAACGCTACAAAGACTTCACCTCTTTTGTTCCTCCTTGTGAGTCAGAGAGACAGCAGCTCATTGTCTTGTTCGCTGATGTCTGTGTTTGAAGCGTTCCTATTTACAGGCCGGTACTCTGGTAGCAATGTGGCTCTGTCCTATCTCACGGGACATTGACTAATTTCTGTGTTGACATACGCTGTTGACTGCACGTGAATTGGTACATATCCCAGACAGACAGACTGTTATCATTGTTTAATACAGATGTCTCTCACCACTCACAGGGAGCTCAGCGATGAATAAGCTACGGCAGAGCTTCCGCCGGAAGAAAGACGTCTACGTGCCGGAGTCGAGTCGGCCGCACCAGTGGCAGACGGACGAGGAGGCCGTCCGCAGTGGCAAATGTAGCTTTGCAGTCAAGGTGAGTCTCCCTCACACATGAACACACCTGCATACCAAACCTCACAGACACACACACACGCACGGAGTGCAGTGCTGGCCTTATTGTGGCACACTCTCACCTCTGAGCATGCTGCCGGGCTCCCCAAGGACGCCGCTTGTGATTAATCACAAGCATTCAGAGACAGTAAGCACAGCTTTTATCTCGGTTCTCTTTCTGTAGCCTTCGAAACCTGTGGGATGTGCGCACACATAATGGATTTCTGCCTTCCGAGATTAATCAAAACCACTTGAATCATCGAGTGAACTGTGCAGAATTAAAGAAAATGTTTCATTGTCGCTGACAAATAACAAAGTCAGGGGCACTGCGATAAGAACGACTCAGGAGGCGATGCAGTATCTTTCTACTCACAGTATGTATCTTCGGTGCTGTGCTGGAGTGGAGGTTTGCTATGTTTTGGCAACAAAACTTTCCACTTTTGCAAACAGAACTGCAACGGTACACTTCCTCTTAACACAAGGGATCGAAATGTTCTCCTCACTCAGAATAAAGGGGAATTAAAAACCACAGAGTGGAGAAAGAGAAAGTTCTCCTTCCAATATACGAACGCTGTGGCTGGTCAGCGGATGTGGATTACATGAAAGCGTACAGGTTATGGTGTCAATGCCGCCCGTGTGTTTGCTTTATCCTGTTTTCTTTGAGCAAGAAGCGAGAGTTCAAAATATTGAAAGCGGAGGGAGGTGGAAGTGACCGTGAGAGTAAGAGGGAGGTAAGGTGATGTGGAACGGGTGTCGAAGTGCGACGGTTCATGGCGTCAAGTCTCATCTCAACCGGTGTGAAACACCCTAGATTCAAGATCTCCTGTAAGCTGTATTTCAAATGTCCCCTCACCGCGCACACACACACACACACACACACACACACACACACACACACACACACACACACACCTTCCCTCCCCCACCTGCTTCCCATAAATTGTCTCCCTTCACTGTTCTCAGAGCTAGATTTGTTTTATTGTCTTTGGTGATTCTTAAAGAAGACCAAAGACAAACCACTGCTGTGTGACTTGCACTCGGATAACTGATCATAGCTGCAGGGTCTAGTCTAGAACCTTCTCGTAAGCAGTCGGTGAGTTACAGATCAGCCACTGTGGTCAAAAAGAACATGAGCTTTATCTCTCATTGTCCTTCCTTCACATGCTTCTGCAGCCTCTCACGCTCGTCCACCAGCTTTTTCTTTTCTTACCTCTGCACTGGCTTTCTTCGTGCAGGTGCAACCTACCATGCTACTCCTCTGTGTCCCTCCTCCCCCCCTCCTGCTCTTAGGTGCCTCAGAGGAGCCCAGTCGAGTGTGGGTTGGAACAGTTGCAGTGAAATCATCACCGACTGCCGCACTAAAGAGTGGCCGATAGAGGGGAGGAGATGCAGTGAAGGAGGAGAAGAAGAACAGTTGTTTCAAAGTGGTGTGGAGGGAAAACGGGGGGGGGGGGATGTGGAGCGATGGGGCGATGGGGCGAAATGAGCCTTTAATGTTGTGGTGTGGGGGCTTCCTCCACTATCTCTTTGACGCAATACTCCACTGATCCACATCTGCGCTTTTTGCCCCCCCCCTTACATGTATGTTTTTGCTTGCGTCGGTTGCATTCCAGCTGAAATTGCAGTGACAGACAATTATTCATGAGTCAAGGTGATTGTCAAAGGCGTAAAAATGTTGATTTCCTTTTTTGTATGGTAATATCAGTCTTATGAGACTGCTGAAGCCTGGAGATCAGATGAAATTGCTTATGTGTGTTGCTTACCAACTACAACAGAGAAGGAAATGAGTTTTTATGTCCTTGGTACGTTTAGATCTATGTAGACTTATTCATATGGAAATGAATGTCTGCAGCTATTCACACATTGGAAAGGAGTTTTGTATTGAATCTGACACAATTTTCTTTCACTTAAACTGATTTATGGCGAATATCCTGAATGAATTCCTGTAACCCTTGTGGATAACATCCAGAGGATTTACACCAACAAAGCCAGCTCCAGTTAATTGATATTGACGCATGTGAAATGCCACCTTCAGAGCTTCTGAGCTAGAGGGGCTGACATGTGTTGTGTTACCTTTAGAAGGAGCCAGCTAAGCGGTTTCAAGCCGTATGAAGCTAACTGCTGTTTTGCATTTAAACAATACAGAGGGCTGTTCTTTTTTTTTTCGTCAGGCCGTTGTCGTGACCCTTGTCCTCCTTATCATCGGCCGCTCCAAATGTTTACAAATTGTGAATTTAGGAGCATCCCAGGGTTGCACATGTTGTTACAATACTTCATGTCTTTCCTCATCTAACACAAACGGTGCAGAAGCAGTGACAGCACAAGAACACAAACGTCATGATGTATAAACTGAATCTAATCCTAGCCCACTGTGGGATTAGAACTAATCCTGGAGTGGGCCCACAAACCGACCTGTATTTCAGAACCAAATTACCCTTCACATGTACAACAAACGGCTCAGGAGATATTCATTATTTTATTTCTTTAAAAGTTGCTTTGATTGAGTGCATCTGTGTACATGTGAATGTTTCCGCCTCCAGATTGTTGCTGGAGTAAGATGCTACACGAAGCATCTGTTGTGACACTTGGAGCCTCCTCTGCGGCTCGTCTCACCTCAGCTCCTCGTCTCCTGATCCCTTATTAGCGACACTGCTGCTCTCAATGTCCTCACATCCCCCAGCTGCCTCCGTGCATCAGTATTGTCCGTGTGCGTGTGCGTGTGTATTCTAACACGCCGACAGTGTGACTCACAGCTGTGGCGTCACACTCTTAAAATAGCAGGGGCGGAGGGGGGGTGAAGTGTGTGTGTGTGTGTGTGTGTGTGTGTGTGTGTGTGTGTGTGTGTGTATATATATATAAGGAAAGGGTAAGGACTTCCTCCGCCCCAAACGCACAATAGCTACTGGGGCGGTCAGGGTTGGGACTCTGGAGTGACACACAGCAGGGTGTGATGCTGCTTCAGGTCTAGGAGGGAGGGGGGGAGGGAGGAGGAGGCGGCGGCGGCAGCCTTTTCCGTTCATTCAGTTAAAAGTCCTGATGTCCTCATGTGGGCTGTTACGGTTGGAGCTCAGGGTTTCCCCCCCTGAGCTGAGTCTGACAGATCCTGATGCGTCTCATCTCTTTGTTAATTAGAATCTAGATGGCTGTTATTATTTATGCGGCACATGTGTTGAAATAGGGCCTCTGCTTTTTTTTATCCTTGAAGGTTAATGTTATACACTGTATATATTTAAAAGTGTACTGATTTCCTCTGACGTCGGTGGAGGCAGTGCCATTCATTCTGGCACAAAGTGCATGGAAAGGTGCACGATTCTGATTGCCCATCATCACTTTACCGTATCAGCCGATACAGATCGTTTTTGTTGGTGTTGTTGTTTTGTTATAGCAACTAGTTTACGAGGCTCCGGATTATTTATTTGTTTCACACCCATCCCCAAAAATTATTTTGCCATCCCAAAGTCAGTGTGAACCATACAAATGTTCAAAATGTTCTCCTTTCACTTTGTTATAATCATCTATATTGGCTATTTGCACAAAAACACACTATTCACTCTACTTTTATTTATAATGATGTATTGTTAGCTGTTTAGAGCTAGTGTTAGGAAGTTAAACAGGTCATAAGTCCCTCTTTAATATCTATATATTTCTGTGAAAACATGTAACATACATAATGTAACTCAATGGAACCTCCGTGTGTTGGATGTTAGCTCCGGTGCTAGTGTTACTAGCTCTCCTCCTGCCGATTTCAACACGGATCTGTCGCTCACAACGTAGCATCATCAGGGATCAGCGGCCAGAAAGCGTTAATGCAGATCTGCTTCATGTTTTTACTGAATACCGGCTGAAAAAACTACGGTCCGTTACTCTACTGTTCCCCACCTGGGTGCACAGCGGGAGGCCTTGGAGTACTATATTGTTGAGACCTAAAAACGATTACACAATCAGCAGAAAGTGATCAAGTGGCCTGATTTTAGTTGTGTTGTAATGCGCGTCATACGAGGAAACGGCAGTTTCTTTTTGCTTCTTCGTGTGTCATCTCTTGTGTAATCTCTTCCTCATAGAATTACACACTTGCTGTTAGATTTACTCGTCCGTTTACATTTCTCAGGGAAGTGTTTAGCGTTTTTCTCCGAGGACAAAATTAGAGATCAACTAGGGAGCAGTTGAACTGCGATTGACCTCAACATGGTAATTAATGAGGTGTATAAATCACTAGCCTACCAGGGCATATTAGATGGTTTGACTCATTTAAATACCCTTTCTCACTGCAGAGTTTATTAATGTAACCTTACTTCAGAAGCGATAGCCACAGGAAAGGTCTGTCCCAGCATTACTCACTCTCTCTCCCTGTCTCTGTGCCCTGCAGTACCTGGGACATGTGGAGGTGGAGGAGTCCCGAGGCATGCACATCTGCGAGGATGCAGTGAAGCGGCTTAAGACGGTAAGTTTCACTAGAAAACCCCTCCGTACTTCCAGGAACAAGGCGGCTAAACACCAGACATCCTACTCTCCTTTTTATCTTTTCTTCCTGTAGTTTCCTTCACAGTGCTTCTTCCACCAACATCCTACTGACTATTTCTAACGTTTCCTTTACTTCTCAGCAGCCCTCCTTCATCTGTCACTAAGCAGTTTGGTTCTTTTCATTGTTTCGCTGTTTATTCCGGCCTAGTTTACTAGTCTACATCGAGGCCTGCGTGTGGCCGATTGTTGCCGTTTGTCGGTGAGGGTCTCCACCCATCGTGACCCTCTGAACGTCTCTTCCTCTCTCTTGCTCTCCTCGCACAATGTCTCCGTCAGAGGAGATAGGCCGCCGTGTACTTCCTGCTGCAGGAGATTCCGGTTGAGTTGCGCAAAAAGAACAAATTCCAGTTTGGGGAGCGAGGGAGGGGAGGGGAAGGGGTAAAAGGGTTTGCTCTCCACGTTGTGAGTTGCCAAGACTCCACCCAAGTCTTAAACTCCTGTGAGTACATGAAGCTGATTCTCTGTCATCTGGGCCAAACCTGAGTCATGAGTGCATGAGTCCATTCAGCGCATCAGGTCTGAGTCTACGGTCTAAATTTGAATTTGAATACTCCTGCTTGAATCGTGTGCGATTAGCTTTCAGTTTAAATGACCTCGACTTATCGAGAAGTCCCCCCTGCTGTTATCGATACCGATTCTTCTCGCTTCATAAAGTTGTGTGAAGCGCCTTTAAGACCTCTTGCATGTTCGACTCAACGAGCCGTTGAAGACCACTTGAACTATTGAGAGCAATTTGTTAGTTTGATTACACTGCAGACCATGCTTGAGAATAATGAAGTGTTTTATGAGTACAATGTAATGGACAGTAAAACGCTTCCATTGTCAAACCAGTTAAGGCAGAACACTATAATAAAACGGAAGGGGTGTAATACAAATGAGGGAACACACACATGCAGCACTATGTTTTCCTACAGTGCTTACATCTATACACACACACACATTTGTACACACACAGATACACACAGGAAGAAGTGAACCCGGCAGCACAGTAGACAGACGCACTGTATACACCCGTAAACATACATGCTCCGAAAGAAAACACAGTAACTTGAGCACACACATACAAGCCTAATGAACACACACACACACACACGCTGGTGCTTGGTGAGGTCACATGGTGTACACAGAACCTCAGGCTGTGAGGTCTTATTGAGTTACAGTCATTTTAACAGGGTGGACAAAATGGAGCCAACTCAGAAGGAGAGATGGTGCTTCTGCCCTCTGTCCTCCTGCAGGCCGTGACTATCTGACCTCCTCGGCCTCATGACGTTTCCTCCTCAGTCTCCTCCGCTGCTCCACCCAGAGGCCTTCTGTGTTAGCCAGCAAGGACGTGGCTTTATTGAACCCCGTTCAGAAGTAGGCTGGAAAAATGAACTTTTGCCACATTTGAAATGCGAGTCAGTGCTGCTGGCAGTCAAGACTTTACATTTTACCAGACGGCAACCTTCCGGTTCTGATGAGTGAAGCCAACGCGGAAATATCTTAAAAACTTGCATTCTCTCTACTGACCAGCTGCTCTGGTTGTATAGAAGTTTATGAGAAAATTACTCTACTTCTCTCTTGATTTATTACCTCAGTAAACATTGTAAACATGAGTTTATGGTCTCAATCTCTAGTTTCAAGTTTTTTTCAATACAGCATGATGTTCATTTAGTAAATTATGCTCCATTTAGAGTCAAACAGACCATAAAGCAGAGTATGCTTTCGGGTGGGCTTCCTGTGATTACCTCTAAATTATGTCACGCAACACTATTGGCTCTGTGTCCACGATAAAGACAGACAGACAGGGAGGTGCCGGGGATATAGGACGATTAATCGCTGATTGGCTTTTCCTGCTCCAAAGTATCGTCATTACATTGGCCTTTAAAATCCACCGTCGGTTGACCTCTAGTTACCTTCCTGCTCAGTGGCCTCAAGTCGAGCCCTGGTCCGGACGTGGCGGTTCACCTGTGTGCCCCAGAGGCTCACCTTACAGGATAAGCCTGAAAACAACCACAGTAGGTTGCATACTGTGTTCCAAGATGGTGCCATTCATTCTAATGAAAGGAGCTTTTGCACAGTGCAGATTCATTTTCCTCTCTTCCAGGTGTGCCTCCCAATCAGTATTGTTGTGTCCTTCCCTTGGTCTGCTGGCTTGTTGAATAGACTTGACATTGAGATGCCGTCACACAGGAACAAAAGCATTTCCCTGTTGAAGCTGTGGAAACACTAAATCTTCACAATTTAAAAATTCATAATACAAGAGTATTAACATTCAGCACCAGCACTCAGAGCAGGGGAGCTGCAAACGGAGACGAGTCGAGCCGACCTTCATTTCCGACTAGTTTTGTCGTGATTCTCAGACAAGAGTAGGGTTGTAACGTGTGCCGTCCACCATGCTGTTATTCTGTGTTTGCTCTGTCTACAATGACGCAGCTCACAAAGATGATTCAACTGACAAGATGAGGTCTGACTCGGGGGGTTCTCTGCTCATAATTCGAATCATGGAGGTTTTCGGGGACAGCCCGACAGCTATTTGAGGTCTCTGTAAACAGTTTTATGGACATGTCTTTATTGTACCACATCTATAGACTCAGGACACAGTGGGACGGCCCCCGGTGCCAGTTATCCCTGTCAAAGCTAGATTGTCCAGACTAGAACAGGACCGGCCTTTAAGCAGATATACAATTAGCCCCGATAGATCCCAGTTCATCCTCGCTGACTCTTTAAAAAGCTAACTGTTGCCAGGCAACAAATACAATACCTACCGGCGGAGAGGCTGTGAGTTAATATTGCTCGGCAGTAAACTCTATTTCCAGAAGCTAATGATTAAATTGGTCAGGAACCAGGCCCACACCTGTAGGCACTTAAGGACTGATGAGGGCCGTTTCCTTAAAATCAGCAGCACATTCTGGCAGCATCAGCATCTTTTTGTGTTTTTGTTGTTTTGAAACAAGAGAGATGAAGATGCTCTCTGATGAATAAGGAGGAAGAACATGAAATAATGTTCCCCGTATGCTCCCTGTGTGCCTGGAGGGCGCCTGTTGGTGGTCCAGCCGTCAGTCGATGTGTGTGTGTGTGACAGTTACAGCTCTGAGCCGACTCCATTGTTTTCCCAGCAGCCTTTGGGAGAGTAATGAGAGTTTTCTCACAGCTCTGAGGAGGAGGAGGAGGAGGAGGAGGAGGAGGAGGAGGAGGAGGAGGAGGAGGAGGAGGAGGAGGAGGAGGAGGAGGAGGAGCTGCAGCACCATCAACCTCCAAACAGCCCTTTTTTTGCATTTGTAATCATGACATCGCTTCCTGGTGCTGTTGGCCGATAGCCGAGGTTTAGAGGTGCATTCTGTGTTGTAGCAGTGGGAATGTTTTTGGAGCTCATAGTGACCTGGAGTATCTCGTCTGTGTAGACTGGGTGGAGCACCTCCACCATGTGAGCTTCTCCCAGTAGCCTCAGGGTCTTGCATGGAGAGCTGCAGGATGACTTTGACTTTATGGCTCTTTATGGATGCCAACCCGGGAAGTTAGCATCATACTGATTACCTCGACAAAAACAACAATCTGGAGCTTGTGGTGTTAACCACAGACCTTAATTCAGGCATCAGAGAACTGGAAATGCAAAAATGCTGACTCATTTCTGGGTTTTAGGACTCATTCCTGCAGCGCTGTATTGACAACATATCTAAGTCCATCAGACAGTGTGCATATTAACCGGGGCTTTTAATTAAGACGTTTAGTTAGACATATTATGAAAAGCTGCCTTGGATGCCTTTCCACCCCGACTACGAGAGATATTCCCTCAGTAAACACAAAAATAAAGAATACTCACCAATCATGTCAAAGTGTGTTTCATAAGGAACTTCCTCCTTCCTGTGCAGCGTGGTGGTGAACCAACACCTATTTATCAGTGATAAAGTACTCTCTCTCCTGTAGTAGGTGTAACTGTCATACGTTTGTAGAAAGTGTTGAAAGAGTTGTTGCACAAAGTAGTCCGGTGACAAACGTTACACCAGACGTGTTGCACATCCTGCTGGTGGTTAGTCTTGTTTCTGTGGTTCAGAAATGACTCGTGCCACCATTACACAGTCTTTGCTCTGCATTGCAAGGTTATCTATTAAAAAGAGGTAAAGTATGTTCAACATTTATATCATCAGAAGTAAGTCTGGTTGGCTTCAAAATTTCCTGCTTCAGTTGTTTGATTTTGGCCTCGTTGGCTTCACCTTTCAAAACTCGGCTATCCTTTCTGCCCAGAAAGCTTTTTACCCTTCTGTAGTGTCATCCCAGTTCACACATTGAGTATCTGATATTGTGTTACCTTTTTGTTGGTGTTATACAAATTTTTTTTTTTGTCTTTTTAAGCAGGTTTTTATTGAGGTGTTGCAGAGAAATGCCTCCGATACCCTAACCCTCCCCCACACGCCCTCCCATTCTAGCTATCGAAACCCTGTAGAGACTCTTCTCCACTAACCGTAGCGCACTAACGCTAGCTGTGCAGGCTCTACCACCATCTGCATGTCTCTGTGGTTCTCACACACACACACGCACACTCACTCACACACGTACACTCACACACACACACACTAGCAAGCAATTAGCTCATTCCCAATGAATCTCCAGCGCTGGTTAACACGTTAAATCAAGCATTAACATGGTGCTCGGAGGGCCGTCTCCACCAGGAGCGGAGTGGCACTCCTTTTCACAGTTTATGGGGAGGAGAGGAGCTCTCAGGGAGTGTGGGGTGGGGCGGGATTAGGTCTAGGCCGGGTCTGGTGGTAGTGGTTTCTTTATGTGGTTACAGCGGCCTAAACTTGACCCCCGAGTCTAGTCACAGGCACGACTTGGAGGTCAAACTGCCGCCTGAGGGAATCTGTTTGTCTGTTGAACAACCATGGAAGGACCACCTCTCGGTCTAGGAATCAGAGGGGAAAGAATGAAATGTAATTTGGGATTTTCTCCACCACACACACACTCGCACAGACGCACACCTGAAGGTGTCCAGACACCTCTGTGTGATGTCTCCGCTGTGGGATTGTTGTGGTCTTGTAGGGTTTTTGTTGCTTCTTTAAATGATATATAAAGAACAGAGGGGTGTCTCCTCCTGCTGCCGGGAGGTTTACAGGCGTCCAGTGTGGCGGTACTAACAGTTACAATAACAACCACAGCATCACCCATCAAAACAGCCCTCAGTATGGAACCATGTGGAGCTACCTGATCCATTGCTTCACTCACTCACTCGCTCATAACCCGGCTTCACCGCCACCAAAAACAAACAACTAAATAAAGAATCCCCTCCTGTGGGCTCCAGACAATTTTTAGACTTCCTAGGTAACATTTTCATGCCTTGTTCCTCCC
>NW_022280037.1:10046996-10059730 GCF_004355925.1 Anarrhichthys ocellatus
TACCATATCCAATTCCAGGACAGGAAATTCTTCAAAGGATTCTTTGCAAAAGTAAGTTATTGCGTTGTGTGTGTCTCCTTATTATGAGCATTATCATTTTCATGTAACACCTCCTTTTGATCACATCTGAAGTCGGGAAGAAACGCACTCATACACGGGGGGGGTGGGGGGGTCGTCTGCGTCTGCGTCTGTCTGGAGAGACAAACACAATGATGCATGTGTCTTTGAGCAGGTGGGGTGGTTTAGGCTGAGGCGGGGCACTTTTTTGTGTGTGTGTGTGTGTGTGTTTTGTATTAACAGGCCTTCTCTCCCTTCAGCTTTCTTCCATGAACCGAGAATGGAACAATGAACATTTTGTGTGAATGGACGTTTACTTTCTGTGCACACACAAATATTGTTATTGTTTTTATTCTAACCAAACACTGTCGACTGCATCTGAGCACCAATTCTCAAACCAACCTTCTTGTTCCTTTCATTCAAATTTGGGCACTCAGAAAAACCACTCCTGACTTGTGTCTTCTCTCTCTTCTCTCCTGGTGCTTTCTCTTTGTTTACAGGTGTGGTTTGTGTGTGTGTGTTGACTGATGTTTTATGATTTGGTACCACGGAATGAACGGTACAGAGGAAATTTACTGGGGCATGGAGAGACTCGACGGTTTCCTCGTTTCTTACTCGTACCTGTCCCTGTTGTGCTCTGTTTGCAGGCTGGAAAGAAGCCAGTGCGCGCCGTGTTGTGGGTGTCAGCAGACGGTCTTCGTGTTGTCGATGACAAAACAAAGGTAAGAAGGCCCTTCTTAAGGCCTCCATCAAAAAGACAGCGCTGTCACAGGAAGTACGTGTAGCTTTGAAGGTGGAAGCTGCTGAGCTCCAGCAGCTGATAACGGTGGTGAAGCTGTTCTACTTCTGCTCTAGTGACCTCCAAGAGGCCCTCTTTGTAGATATGCACTAGTTGCACCTGCAGGAGTAGATTTAAGTAGAGTGAACAGTAAAGGTTACAGGGACACCTGCTGGAAAGCTCTGGTACTGCACCAACCCTGTTCTACGGTTTCTGAGAGGCTGATGCTAACGTTTCACGGCAGCTGTAGGTTATTAAATAGAAGAAGAAAGAAATTATAATTCCTCTTCTGTCTTTAAGCTTTATTATTATTTCCGTGAGTGAGACGTTATTTGTCAGGTTCATGGTTTGCTCAGAGAGCAGTGACGGGTGCAGACTACAGCTTCTGGAGCCGGTGGTAGTTTTATTCGAGCGCTCTTGAAGCCAGGCCTTCACATTGAAGAGCTGTTCACTATGAAATCACTCAGCCCACATTTTGAACTGTCTCGATCGAGTGTCACTTGACTCCGACCATATTGATTAAGCTCATAGTAATGAAGTGAAAATGTGTGTTTTTGCAGGACCTGATCCTGGACCAGACAATAGAGAAGGTGTCGTTCTGCGCTCCGGACCGTAACTTTGAGAGGGCGTTCTCTTACATCTGCAGAGACGGCACCACGCGGCGCTGGATCTGCCACTGTTTCATGGCCATTAAAGACTCAGTAAGAAGTCATTTAATACCACAATACTATTTTACTAGGAGCTTCGAGTAAACGAGATCATTATATTAGTTTCATACTTTATTCTTTGCATGGTTTCTCTCTCAGGGAGAGCGTCTCAGCCATGCTGTGGGTTGTGCCTTCGCCGCCTGTCTGGAGCGAAAACAGAAACGGGAGAAGGAGTGTGGGGTCACGGCAACCTTTGACGCCAACAGAACCACTTTCACCCGGGAGGGCTCATTTCGTGTTACGACAGCAACGGAGGCGGCAGAGCGGGAAGAAGTCATGAGGCAGCTACAGGATGCTAAAAACGGTCTGTATATCTAGTGCCGTCTAGACACTGTTATTCCCTGAACTGGGAAATGACTCAGCAAGTTTAAGAAACATTAAAAACTTCCAGCTGCAGTTATTGCTTCATTTATTCATCGTGGCTTCATTTTTTGAACGTTGCCCTTCTCCAACAGCGGAGACAGACGTGAAGGTTGCTGGGAACTCAGCCACCAGTGTGACGAACTCCTCAGCGCACCCGACGGGAGGCTCCCCCTCGCCGTCGTCCTCGCCTCCTCTCTCCATGTCCACCCTGGGACCTCAGGTGATACCGCGCCGACACGCACCGGCCGAGGCTCTCGCCAGGCAGGGCTCCTTCAGAGGCTTCCCGGTCCTCAGTCAGAAGACGTCTCCCTTCAAACGACAGATGTCACTGCGCATGAACGAGCTGCCCTCCACCATGCAGCGCAAGTCTGACTTCCCCATGAAGAACACAGGTGAGTTTGGGACCCTGATCAGCTCTCCGTGTCCTCGGCTCCCTTGTTGTTCTACACAACCTATCTAGATTCCTCGAGATGAAATCTGCCCTCTCCTCTACGTGTTTTATGTTTGCTTCTAATACCTTGTCTCTGCTGTTTCCCCTCCAGTCGCTGAAGTAGAGGGAGAAAATGACAGCATCAGCTCGCTGTGCACTCAGATCACCTCGGCGTTCAGCGGACCCCCAGAGGACCCCTTCTCCTCAGCACCAATGCCCAAACCAGCGTCATCCCCTCAGTCTCCTGTAGCACCAGGTAACATCTGCTTTGTGATGAACTCAGTCGATTACTGGGTTCTCTGATTGGATTCAACTAGATTTTAAATAGACAAATCACATGCTCTACTATCAACTATCATGTCTGATGATGTAGCATTAATTAAAAAACAAACATGCAGGTTTTAGCTTCTTGTAGCTCTTCAAATAAACGTTTAGAGACATTAGCTTAGAATGAATGTAGTGAAGTTGTTATCAGTTTTGCACTTGCCAGTCAAAACCACAATCAGAGGGGGAATGAGGCATTGCACACTAATTCACTGGTTGTTTGCTGCAGATAACCGCCAGAACCATCATCTGTGGCCAACTTATCTGGCCAACAGCCTGTCATTGCCCACAATTTGGCATTCAGCTCTGTAGGAAATAGAGACTTCCAGTGAAGATAGTGTTGCTTGCACTTTAAATTTGCAGTTAAAGAACGTGCACTCGCTCACATTTTTCTCATAAGGTTTATTTGATGCGTGTGATTAACACCTGTTGATTAACTGCACGGTAATGTTGTGCTCGTCTAACAAAAGATCGGTCCACGCCAGCCGACGCACAAGCTTGCTCGTACTAGCTTCTGTCTCTTATCTGCTGTAGTGAACGGCACGTCTCCTGCCTTCTCTGTTGTTGCTGTTGCTGCTGCTACTGCTGCTAACCCCCCAGTTCTGCCCCCCGCTCTGCCTGCTCGAGACACTAACCCCTGGGCTAAAACTCCAGCAGGAGCCCCGGCCTCAGCACAGCCAGGTAAGCAGCACATCAGAGAGGCTAAATAGGCACAAATACGTGATGGGGACATGCACCTTTGAGTTGAAGGTCCTCTTATCCTTGCATCATTTTTTGATGATACACAACAACTGGGTGTCAATAAGTTGTTGGGGACACCAAGACAAGTTCCTGTACCTTCATTGTACATGAAAAAAGACTTGGGAAATAAATAAATACGAAATATGTGTAAATAAATATGACGCTACAGATCTGCCTGAATGTAACATATTCGGCCTATCAGCAAGAAATATTACCGCACATTACCCTCTGCAAAATGGTGAATTTACGCGTCAGTTTTTGTATGATTTAAACAAATGTGATATAACGTCTTAATTAAAGAGCTTGAGATGTGCTTGTAGGTGGACTTTGTTACCTGTGAACAGAGTCAGACTGGCTGTTTCCCTCTAAATGTTGAGCTAAACTAAGCGACGCTAACCGGCTGCTGGCTGTAGCCTCATATTTAACAGATAAATATGAGAGTGGTATCAATCTTTCTCCGCCACAAGCCGATAAGTAATCACTAACTTTGTTTTGCCTTACTGTGTACTTTCTGCAAACAGGAAGTAACTGGTCATCGCCTGCTCCGGTGATAGTGGTCCCGCCCATGTCCTCCCCGTCCATGTCCTCCCACAGACGCACCCCATCAGAAGCCGACCGGTGGTTAGAAGAAGTCACCATGTCTGTCCGAGGCCCACAGCCCAATCCAATCATGCCACCCGCCCAGTTCACTGCCCCTGTGGCGATGCCTGTGGCGCCCGTTCCCTCTGTTACCCCGGTGCCCTTCATGTCCTCTCTGCCCTCCACCGTGCCCATGTTGCCCCCCCGCCAGCCCGCCTTCCACGCTCAGGCTCCGGCCTCCTACCCGATGCCCAACGGGCTGCCGTTCCCTCAGCCCAGCGTGCCCGTGGTCGGCATCACTCCTTCACAGATGGTGGCTAACGTGTTCGGCTCGGCCACGCAGCCCCAGCCGTTCCCCGTCCCGGCCTCCACAACACCCCAGCACCATCCCCAGGCCGCCTGCCACATCAGCCCGTTCATCAAACCCCCGCAATCCAACGTGGTGACCCTCGCTCCCGTCCAGCCGTCCAACGGCAGTGTGACCTTTAACGGGGCAGACAACTGGGCTGCTCCGTCCCAACTCGCTCCCTCCTCCCCTTTCACCCAGCCGCCCCCAGACCCGCCGGAGGATGCCTTTGAGGCCCAGTGGGCAGCCTTGGAGGGCCGCTCGCGCCAGCGCACCACACCCTCCCCGACAAATCCCTTCTCCACTGAGCTGCACAAGACCTTTGAGATCCAGCTCTGAAGACTGTGTTTGAGATTAGAAAGTACTGGACAATAGGGAGGCCATTTTTGCCAGGGGAGCAGACGGATGATTGACTAAAGAAGAGAGGGGAATGTCCCCCTTGCCTCTCTTCATCTCAGTGTCAGTGGACGAGCTCAGCAGGACCGAAAAGAAGAGCAACGGGTGAACCAACAGGGAGCCGAACTCTGCACAGCAGTGAGGGGAGGACAAAAAACAAAAGCGGCTGCTGTTCACAAGGGTGCAGCTCCCCAGGCATTTCATTAACATTGTCTGTATAGTTTTGTTTGTGCTGTGCAGCACAAGCTCATCGTTACCCGGTGGAGAATCTGTACCACACCTAACCCCCTGTCAGCCCCCCTGCCGGCCCACTTTTACTCGGTCAAGCTCCCAGCGCTCCCAGTGGACAGGACGAGACCTCCCTCACCTGGCAGAGGAACTGCAGCACTGAGAGAACTCAGCTTCCAGATGAGAAGTTCTCATTAATAACTTCCCAGTCAGAAGAATAAAGTGAGACAATGCCAAAATCTTTATTTTTATGCATTAAGTATATTTTAAATAGCTTTGGAATCTTAACAGAAGAGTTGTAAGTAATCGTGCCAAAGGCACAGGCTAGCTACAATGAGACAAGTTTATGTTCGTGTATACAAGAAATGACCGTATATATTATACATAAATATATATATCTATAAAGAATCTATACTGTACACACAACTCACAGCAGTGCTAATTTTTAATGTGATGTAAAGAGATTTTGTGAAGGGACAGCTGCTTTACTTTTGTGTTTTGTGTTATTTTTGAAGAAAGATCTCTTTATCGCCGTCTGTTGCATCCTGTGATTGGATGTGAAGCATCTCACTGTAAATAAGGTATCATTGCAGCAACAATCAATGTGGACCTAGAAATGGTGTTGGTGCCCAACTGGTTGCCTCTCTTACCTGTGCTCAGTTTTTACTAGTTTATAGTACACATCAGTACTTAACATTTTACTTCTTCTGTTTTCATTGTCATTCTTTTTTTTTGTGTGTTTTTTTTTAATTTAACACAGTCTTTTCCTGTCTCTCCACCTCTTATATTATTTTTTTAGATTTTTTTATTTTTATTTTGCACACGCACTAAAGTAGATGATTCAACCTCACAGGTGACCGTGATCAGAGTTAGTCAGGTGACCTGCCCCGCCCTCCGTTAGCCTGCCGTGGTTTTGACTGTCAGCAGAAAACTACGGGAGATTAAAAAAAAACCGGTTTCATCTCTCACTGTCTGATTTATGTTTTTATTTTTATTTTTTAAATCAAACCTGTGAATATGATCTATTATCGGATCTATTTTTCCATTTTGTAATTATTTCATTACTTTATTCCACTTCTTTGGAGAAATATTGAAGCTAAACGATTGAATAAATTGATGGTGGTAAAGGAAAAAGTAGTTTGTGTTCTTGAGTAAATACTGTCATGAAATCCATTAACATTGATAATAATAATAATAATATAACTGGCACTAGTTATTTGGGAACAAGCTGAAACAAACACTGGTTCCAGCTTCTCACATGTGAGAATTTGCTGTTATGATTGTAAATTAAATATATTTTGGTTTTGAACAGTGCCAGACAAAAGCTCAATATGTCGCCTTGGACTGGGAAACTTGTATGGCCATTTTTTTCATTATTTATTGCATTTAATAGGCAAAAATAATCAGTCAAATGATTCATAATAAAAAAAAAATGGTTAGTTGCAGCCCTAGTGCAAACGCATGCACATTATGCTTATGAATAAAAGAATGAACAGCAGGTTCCAGGAGATTTTACAGCTGATTGTTGACATTACTGACAATTATTTGCACTTATACAATAAACAAAGACAAAACCTGTATTAGGATGCATTTATAAACAATGTTGTAACTTCCCCAGTGGAGCAGATTCTTCTGGATTGGTCTTTCCTGTTATTATCCGCCCGTCCAGCAGGTGGCGCTGGCTGGAGAGCCGCGTCCCGGTGCAGCAGCGTCCTTATAAATACAGCCCGGAAGACTTGGATCAGTTCAGTAAAATGAAGCAAGAATAAGATGTTCGTGAAACTAGCGATGTATTGGTTAAACACGTAGAGGTAAGGCTTCAAGGTCCATATCTTAGTACACCGACGTATTGTTCTGCTGCTATGCAGTAACGTCTCTAATTCTGCCCAACGACAGAAGAAGAGTTAACATGCTAGCAAGTTAACCGGCTAGCTATAGTGGCTAACCAGGCTAACCAGTCGGTTTAACTTTCACAAGGAAAGAGAACCAGAATAATTTAATAAATTAATGTTTTAATCAGTCTTTTCTTAAAAACTTATTTCCAATTGAGGTGAAAACGTGAAACCTGGTTCAGTTTATGACGCAGCTAACGGTCAGAGCTAGCAGAATGTGATGCTACCGCTAGCTTTGAAGCTACCTCCTCAACTGAATGACAGCTCACGCAAGAGTTGTGTATGAACTCGTATGAACCCTACAGCTTATACATGTAGCAGCTATGTTTTTAAACAGGCATCACTGTCAATATGTAGCCTTTTAAATTAGAATAAAGTAGACCGCAATGGTGAAACGACTAACAGCAAGCCAGCTAACAAGGTAGCTAACTTGACCTGTGACCGGTGTTGCACTTCATTCTGTGACCAGTGTTGCACTTTATTCTGTGACCGGTGTTGCACTTCATTCTGTGACCAGTGTTGCACTTCATTCTGTGACCGGTGTTGCACTTCATTCTGTGACCGGTGTTGCACTTCATTCTGTGACCGGTGTTGCACTTCATTCTGTGCCACTGCATACTTTTTATATCATGTTTTATCACATAATTTACTTATTGGCTGTGTATCACTTATTTCACACTTGATATGTTGCACTGTGTGCATTCTATAGATGACAATAAAACTTGATTTTGGATATTTATTTATTTATGACGTGTGGTGTTACCTTTATTTCTCTTGCAGAGAGATGCAGTGCCTGTCCAGATCCCAGAAACAGTCAGGTTTACATGGGATCCCACTGACACAGAAAGGTAAAACATCACTCACCTTTTCATCAACAAACTAAAGGTTTTACACATGCAGATCCGGCCACTTGTGTGTTTTGTTTTTTTTGGGCTCTAGATTTTCACTTTTCTGCCAGCTGAGGATCACTTCAAGCCGACATGTCTCATCGAGGGCATTTAACTGCTGTCATAACAGTACTGGGAGCGACCTTAGGCGGGCTGCTCATATGGCGAGTCTACCGATCGAAAAGGAAGAGGCTGCCTTCCGTCCAGAAGGTGGCCGATCCCGTGGAGGCTCCGTGGCCCGTGGAAAAGGACCTTACAGCTGTGGAGCATCAAAACAACCAACCGCCACGTCTTCTGGAGAAGGAGTTTAATGCTGCGGAGTGTCTCACCACACAGCTGCTGCCTCCCGTACAGATCCCGTCCTCTGAACAGCTGCTGGCTGTGAATCCGGTGACGGTGAGCTCTGAGGAGGAATGGCAGCAGCTCTGGCCGCTGATGCAGAAGGAGCTGTCGGTGTTCCCTGTGCTGGGGCTCGACTGTGAATGGGTAAAGATCAAAGGCGTAAGAAATACCTTTTGCATGTTTTTACATAAGAAGAGGAAAAATCCACCCTGAATGTTTGAAGCCCGTTACCAACAGGAATACGCTCAATATGTTAAACTATGTTGAATCAGACGACACACAATCACACCACACACAGCTAATGAAGAATGGCGTCTGAGGGATACAGTCAGTAGAAAATCATCATAGCGGTTAAGATCAAATGAGCAGATCTCTCCTCGAGAGAGAGAGATTATCAGATGGGTGGAATTTTCTTGTAACATTTCCGTCGTGCTCGTGGTTTTGTCTCACCCGGCTGCCGTTTCCTGTTGCAGGTGTCGGTGAAAGGCCGAGTGTCTGTGGTTTCCCTGCTACAGATGGCCACGTATTCGGGTCTGTGCGTCCTCGTGAGGCTGCTGGCGTTTCGCAGCGCCCAGCAGCCGTTCCCTCTCAGCTTGATGGAAGTCCTGCGAGACCCGCACGTCCTGAAGGTCGGCGTCGGCTGTTATGAAGACGGCAAGCGTCTGACGAGAGACTACGGTCTGCCGCTGTCGTGTACAGTCGACCTGCGCTACCTCGCCTTAAGACAAAGGTACCGGCTGTCTCTGTTACAGGTGTTCATAGAGAGCAGACTTCTTCCTCTTGTTTGTTAGTCACATTATGATATGTAAGATGAGATTTTATTAATCCTGGAAATTGTTGTTGTTGCTGATAAAATAATGATATTGAAATGTAATATCCAAAAGTAATGTATGTAAAATGCAAATGATCCTCTCAAATTGTGTCTCCATCTTCAGGCAGACTCCGGTGAATAACGGCCTCAGTCTGAAGTCTCTGGCAGAAGATCTGTTGAACGTGTCTCTGGATAAATCTCTGGAGCTGCGCTGCAGTGACTGGGAGGCAGATCAACTGACGCTGAAGCAGGTGGTTATTCATTATAGCACAGAGAGCTCCACATTCTTCATAGCTCATTGTTCACGTCTGCTTTAGAGGATAAATCAGCTTTAAGAAAGGAAAGAGCAGCGAGGTGGTGGTGCCTCAAGTTAGACCAGCAGGAAACTGTCCCGGTTGAATAATCGGTACAAGAAATAGACAAATGTGTCTTTAAAATATTCGTTCCGTCATGTAAAATGAAAAGTAATGAGTATGTGTACATAAACAAACAAGTTGAGGAATAAACTATGAGACTCCCCAGGTTGAATTAATGACATATTTAATAACCTAAAGCATCGTGACATTATCTGGGAGATCAAACTGGTTTCCTCTAATTTTTGTTTGTGTCGTCCGTTCCTTCTAGATGACTTATGCTGCCAGAGATGCCCAAGTTTCCATCGCTCTCTTCTTCCATCTCCTCGGCCTCCGCGCTGAAGCCGGTCCCGAATCTTCCAGCGGGGACTCTCACTCGGAGTTGGCCGCCCGCTGCCAGGGCCTGGTGGATGTGCCCTTCAGGGGCCGAGGAGATGGAGAAGACAGGGCGTCGGACGGAGAGAGGAGGCGCAGGTCGCGGAAAACGCCCACATTTGAAAGCCCGGAGTCTGGAGATCAGCAAGTCCCAGACCCTCGAAAGAACAACAAGAGGAAACCACTGGGTGTGGGCTACTCTGCCAGGTGAGGCCAGCGCTATCGAAACCAAGAAAACGGTTCTCCACAACAGCTGGAAATGAATCTGCTTTTGATTATTGTTGTCTCTAAACCGTTCCAACTGATTCTGGGAATGAAATGTCAAAGGCTAGATGCAAGTTACACAATCTTCTGAATTTCTCTTTCTCTCTCTCTCTCTCTCTCTCTCTGTCTCTGTCTCTTTCTCTCTCTCTCTCTCTCTGTCTCTGTCTCTGTCTCTCTCTCTGTCTCTCTCTCTGTCTCTCTCTCTCTGTCTCTCTCTCTGTCTCTCTCTCTCTCTGTCTCTCTGTCTCTGTGTGTGTTTTACAGGAAGTCTCCTCTCTACGATAACTGCTTCCTCCATGCTCCTGATGGTCAGCCTCTGTGCACCTGTGACAAGAAGAAAGCCAAATGGTACCTAGATAAAGGAATAGGAGGTACACTGGATAACACCCAACGTGTAAACATTAAAACAGAATGTCAGAAAGTCTTCATGGTGTCAGCTACAACATTCAGAAATATCTCCGTTCATTCATAAATTTGACAAGCGTTTGCTCTCCACTTTGTTTAGCTTGTGATCTTATCTGCGTTTGTATCTGTTAAGATATGATCGACATAATCTCTGTTTGTGACCCAGTGCTCCAGAGCGAGGAGCCTTTTGCAGTGAGGCTGCTGTTTGAGCCGTCGGGACGTCCCGACTCCCAACAGGACTATTACCTCACTGCCAAGGAGAATCTCTGCGTGGTCTGCGGCAAAGCAGATTCCTACATCAGGTTTGACAAGTTTCACTAACATCACCTTGTCTGAAACACTTTCTTCTTTTGTTTTCTGTTAAGGAATAATGCTACGTTTCTATATTCGACTAGGAATGTAATTAACAGTTCCTTTCATTGTTTATTGATCTGTTATCTTTTGTCCACGTGCAATGATTTCCAGTGACAGAAAAGCTGTGAATCCTCACATTTCTGAAGCCTGAACCAGCACTTTTTTGTTTTTTGATAAATTATTTCAGTACATTTTAAAAAGGCCCGTTAGCCGAGTTACATTTCCTTTAACTGAGTGGCCAACAGCACCATAAAAACACTTCTAAGTGTTGTGCTTTTAAAGATTAATAATTCATTATGAACTTAATTACGTGACGGACATGATTCATTCATGTTTCCCTTTGGTCCCACAGGAAAAACATAGTGCCACATGAGTACAGGCGGCATTTTCCCACCGAGATGAAGGACCACAACTCCCACGACATCCTGCTGCTCTGCACCGCCTGCCACGCCGCCTCCAACGTGCACGACAGCATCCTGAAGCAGCGTTTGGCCGAAGAGTTCGCCGCCCCTCAGGGCTGCGAGGAGGGGGTTCGCCTGCTGGAGGACTCGGGCCGACGGCGGGTGCGCTCGGCGGCTCGGGCTCTGGTCACTGCCAGGGACGAGCTGCCGGAGCAGCGACGAGAAGAGCTGCAGGCCGTGATCAAGAGCTTCCTCGGCTACAACGAGGAGCAGGAGCTGACGGACGAGGCGCTGCAGCAGGCCGCCGGTCTGGAGACGAGGTGAGCTTCCACTCGGGCTCAGACCAAACAGAACCATTCGATTATTTAGTGTTTCGTTTATATCAGCGTGGTTATTTGGTCCCATCGGAGTTTGAAACTACTTTTTCTCTCCTGAACAAAACTGCCTGAACATCTTAAACACTCGAGAGATAAAACTGGAAACACAAGTTTGAGTGAGAGTCCAAAACAAAGATGGGAATGAACCAAAAATTCAAAATACCCTCAAGCAGTGTTGCTTGATACAACAGAACAGGAGGCGCTCAAAACAAGATCGAGTATTAATCAGAAAAAACATGAGCAGTACTGAATTCATAAACTTCCAAATATACAAACATTATGTTTAAGTAACTTCACTGCAGTTGGTGATAATGAATTACTTTATTATTTATGAAAATAGTAATACCAATATCCATATTTTGAGTAAATAGAAATAGGCGGATATATTGGTTGTTTTTATCATTAATTCACGTAAATCCATCAAATTTCAGACACAAATTCCTTACATTTGGTCATTAATTCCACATTTCTTGTTACTTTTTGTTTGATTAATATATCGATGATGGCTAATACCGGGTAACGATATCGGCCAGTTCATGCGTTAGTTCTAATCGTTGCATGCGGTCTCTCAAGAGCCGAGTCCGGCAGCGAGCCTCCCGCTGACTGCTCCTCTCTCCTCTGAAGGATTTTCAACGAGACGTACGTGCCTCACGGTCTGAAGGTGGTGCGAGCCAGTGCCCAGCATGGCCTGCGGGGCCTGATGGACCTGGAGTGCCGCTGGAGGCAGCACTTCCTCATCGCCATGCGGCCTCGCCACCTCCCTCCTCTCTGGTCAGTCAACCACAACCACAGCAAGTTCCTCCGCAAATACGGAGAGGACCTGCCCATTAAGCTCAACTGACCACAGGCTGCTGCCGCTGCCGACCAGGACGGGAAACGGGGTTTCCTCGTCTGCCGGTTAACCTGCCGGTTGGATTTGAGACCGTTAATTCTACAAGCCAAATCGCTTTTTTGTTTTAGTGAGCGGATGAATGAACTAATCTACCAGCGGAGACCGTCACGGTGCCCGCATGTTGAAGAGCCCGAGATGAGTGCGTGTGTGTAAATGCACTCGATCTCTAATGGACGCCGGGCGCCGTGTCACTCTTCTTTCTAGTCCCGGTGTGATGCTGCTCGGCTGCCACCCTGAGACTCCACTGGTGGAAGGAAGTCCAGCACTGAATCTGAAGAACACTAAAACATAATGTGATTGCATATGAACACTTTTTTATCATGAAAAATGTATAATTATTTATGAAAGGTTAAAAAAATTAATGAAATTTAAGACGTTTTCTTTTTTTTTTTTTTTTTTTTTTTTTTTTTTTTTTTCTTCTTTTTTTAGAAG
>NW_022280037.1:10059830-10079984 GCF_004355925.1 Anarrhichthys ocellatus
TAGAAGAAGCTGCAGCCTGCTCTTAATTCCCCCTAAATTGAACTACCCCCCTTCTCTCCCCTCGTGCAGGTTCGCAGCTGTCGGTCTGAGAATAAATGCTTTGCTTTGCAGAGAGGGTCGTCTTAAAGTGACCTATGTGATTTCAGCGCTCCACCCTGCGTTTGTTTTCAGTCTATTGTCTGTTTTAAGTCAATAGATGAAAGTTCCCCAGAAGCTTCTGGGGTGAAAATGTGTTCCATCTCATTTGTCTCTTTTTGCAGAGTGGAGCCGAACGCTAGTCTCGGTAAAGTTGGCTGCTCTGGTTTATCATGTCACACTCGCGATGTTAACGTCCTGCTGCTGGTGCTCATGATGGTTGAGGACGACCTCCTGGCTCATGTTTTAATGAGCCTCTTAATCCCCAAACCTGACCGGAGACTCGTGGCAGCATCTCGTTCTCTCTTTACAGCCGTTTCACTCATGACGTCGTTTTTACAGAATCCAAAATGCACAGTGAAGAAAAGATGCCAACTTTATTGATTTAGAAAATCACCTTAAACCCTTTTGCGGAGCAGATTTATCTTTTTGAGCGTGATGAGTTTATTCACAATGCAGCTGCTTTGTCTTCATATTGTTCTGGATGTAAGCCCTGAAGCTGTTCACTTTTCCTAAATTGTGAATGATGCAAAAAAATAAAGTCATGTTTGTATTAATCTTCTGTGACTTGTTCATTTTCACATCGAGTTAAAAACAACACAACCACGTTCACTGTTTGTTTTTTTATTTCTTACAAAATCACAGTTTAATAAATAGTCTGTAAAAATGAGTACAAAAGCGGTTTTCTTAACATTTCATATATGAATCACTCGTGACTTTCAGGTCAAAGGAGTCTTCAGTTGGACATTTTTTTTTTTTTGTCAGGAATGACTTCTTTTTTAATTTTTTTTTTTTTACAATCTAGTTTTGCTGAATTAAGGCCTCTTGATTTTGGCATCAGAACAATCTGTCATTCAAATGTTTTTTTATCTGAAGTTGAATTAGTGTAGAGTTATGAGCCCCCCTGGTTTCACAGTTCAGTCAGGAAAAAAATAAATAAACACATTTACAAATAAATACCGACGTGGCTCAACATGCAGATGTAATCCCTTTGTCCTAAAATGCTGACAAAACAAAGCACATTTCCAACGGTCAGTGTTTGACACTGCAGATAAAATGCATCAATAACAATGGCACATGAGGCTGCTTCATCCAAGGGGATTCCATCAACTTGAGAATTAACATTTTTCTTGTGTCTTTTTTTAAAGAGTTAGAGGGGAAATACTTTCTAAAAGATAAACATTTTGGTGGAATTCCCCTTGTAAGAAGTTTAGCGGTGACGAGGAGTGCAATCCTGTGTTGTGAAAGACACTCTGACATCTTTACTGCATTACAGTGAAACCTCTGAGTGGAAACACGCATGAAGATTTAATGTTCTCAAACTATGTATTTATTTCAGGACATTCTGTTAAAGGAATAGACAATTTTGGAAATATTCTAATTTTCTTTCTTGCCAATACTTGCGTCAAAGATTCAAACTGCTCTCACGTCTGTCCGTTCAATGTGAAGCTAACGTTAGCGCCAGTTACTAGCGGGTTAGGTTAGCATAAAGACTGGAAACAGCTAGCCTCCCTTTATCAAAGGGAAAAGAAATCCACCCCCCAGCTCCCATGTTAAATCCCCTTTGAACAATAAATACAATCACAACTATTGATACATTAAAACATTGATTGTTGCTGTTTTAAAGGTAGTTTGTAGCATTTAGGGGAATCTATTGGCAGAAATGGAATCTATTAAGTATGTTTCCATTAGTGTTTAATGACTTAAAAAATAAGAATTGTTTTCTTTAGCTTAGAAATAGCTGTTTATATCTACATACGCCACATTTCTACAGTAGCCCAGAAAGGTCAAACTAAATGCTGACTCAATCTGCAACGTCACCACTAGATGGCGCCAGATGCTAACCACTGCACCTTAAAGGAAGTCACTTCTTACAGCCAAGATATGGAACATACTTCCCTGTAACATCGCATTGTGCTGTTTTTACAGTTTAAATTGTGTCCATTAGAGGTGCTGGTTGGCAAATTTGGGTGCATTCCAAAACCCATACTACTATTTGATATGCCAGAAACAGATTTAGAGTGTCACGATACATATGTCCA
Organism: Anarrhichthys ocellatus; assembly: GCF_004355925.1. Lineage (NCBI taxonomy): Eukaryota > Metazoa > Chordata > Actinopteri > Perciformes > Anarhichadidae > Anarrhichthys > Anarrhichthys ocellatus. Next base: position 10,062,008 of record NW_022280037.1, read on the forward strand.
AAAAGGCGAGGATGTCCTGCTGCATCCGGTCACATTTTTGCAGTATGCAAACCAGCATATTTTTTTGGCCCACAATCCTCTTGGACCTTTGGACTGAGCCAGGCTAGCTAGCAGTTTCCAGTCTTTATGCTAAGCTAACTATCTGCTAGCTTTTGTATCTAGCATGCAGACGTGAGTGTTGTATCAGAGTTTACTTCCCAAAATATCAAACTAATACTTTATAAATCTTCTAGTGTGTTTCCAACCGAACTACTGCAGAGGGTTTCAACACTAAATTACTGCATATTATAACTCCTTTTGTTCATTCCAACAAAAGACAATCTTACATATAAAAAAAATGACAATGCAATCCAAAGAAATGAGAAGGCCTGTTTGATTTAGCCCCAAATCTCTAGAAGTTATTTTTTTTTCTTCTTTCTGTTTGGAGGAACGGGTTACTTTCACATTTCAGAACACCAGATGTTACAGCATTTAAAACATCACATTATGAATCTTTTCTTTGCAGATTCCATTTCCTTAAAGGTACACTGAATTAACAATAAGGCATATTCTAAACATTTCCAATTTGCAGGTCAAACCTTGACCACTAACAGTATCTTCAAAAGCTAACATTTTTGAAGCACATTTTCAATTTATATTACAAAAATGAAAGACATTTTGCAGCTTTTAACGTTTTGACCTTCAAGGTAAAAATCCATCTACAAAGAACGTTTTGCACACGTTTCGTGAGGGAGAGTCGTACAGCCGATACGCATGACCTCATCTCTCTCGCGTATCTTCATAAGAACGGAATTCACATCTCTACACAGACCGATAAGATTGTCACATTAACGTAAGATGTTGCAAAAATCATATTGCTCCACAATGGCTGCGAGAAAATAAACCTCCAAACCGATGCATTAATAAATAAAGGGAATGTTAAACGTGAAGCGGATGATTCCTCTAGTTTTTTGTGGTTTTTTTGGTCAAAGGCTGGTTGATGATGCAGAGAGGCTGTACAGTGAACACAACTGCAGTTTTTTCTTTCTCAAACTGGACATTTGTGTGATGATTTATGTCGTTAATCGACCCTCAGACATGTTTGAAACACAATTTCTAAACTACGCGGGCTTCAATGAGAAAACAAGCAGCTCTCTTTGCTGAAAAACAATCTTCCTGTCGATAAGCAAGACAGGCAAAGATCTCCCTCCTCTTCCTCCTCCTCACTGCACCACTGCTCCTAACAACCCCAACTCATTATTGCTTGCGTGTTAATACATAAAGTATGAGAAAAACATTCTCTGAAAACTAGAATAATTTCACAGTCAGACTCCAGCATGAATGACAACAAGGGTCCAAACTTAAAAACAGCACGACTCTGCCTAATTCCCCCCCCCCCGGGTTTCTTTCTGCTTTAACGAGGACAGACTCCAGTTTGTGGGAAGAGACACGACATGGACGTTTGCTGGTGTATTCAGTATGTAGCAAGTCACAAATTCTTTGGAGTTTCATTCGATAAGCCGAGATGATGGAGCCTGCGGGACCTTTATGTACGGTCACGTCGCAGGATGCAATGTTTTCACACACACTCGCTTCAGATCCAAATAAAGACAGACGCACACACACACACACACACACACACACACACACACACGCACTCGTCGCACACACTCGCTGCCGTTCTCGATGGAAAACACGATTGGCACAGATTATCAAAATAAATACCCTGGAAGCTTGGCACTATGCAAAAGAAACTTCACATTTTTGAAAGAAATCTTATAAAAACTATTGAATAATCTCAGTCTACTCCACATTGTCGTTATCCTCACTATTACTTATATACTATATGCTGATGAAGGTTACACCAGTGTCGTAAACCTCTGAATGACGTAACTACCACTGAAACAATATAGCTCCTATTCAAATAGATTTTTTTTTCCACAAACGTACATCGAAATGAAGTATCTAACATCTATGGGACTACAGATAGTGCTGTGGTCTGGTATGCTTCTCTTTATAGTGCCTCTTCGTTTTCCCCCCCCCATCCTCCTCCCTCTTCTTTCAAACAATCACTTAAAAGTAATCTCTGGAACCCAGAAACAAAATCTCTTTTAGTTCTGGGAACCAGATACAAAGTTTGTTATTTTCATCCCACCTCAGACAGATGTTTCTGCATCTGTGTGGACGTCTTGTCAGGACAGATTACCTCACAGGTGTCCCTCCAGGATGCTGGTGACAGCCTGGTCCAGTGAAGGGCCTGACGTGGCCCTGGTCGGGGCTGCAGAGGGGCCCTGCAGGCGCTGGAGCTCCAGGATGCTGTCGATGGCACTCTGTAGATGTTCACTGAGCATGTTGTCCTCTTGGAGGGGGGGAGGCGGCGGGCTGAACCGCTGCTCCGGCCGAGGCGACTCGTCCAACCTGTAGCATTTCAGTTTGGGGGCGCTGACATCTCTGGGAGGCAACTCGAAGCAACCGACCTGTGGCTCTGGCATAGAAAGAGGGTTTGGGGCTTTTATTTTGGAATGGGGTGCTGTCTGTGGGACTTCCTCTGCAGCGTTACAGCGCAGAGCTCCGTTGGAGCCCTCCTCGTCGTGCTGAGGACGCCGCGGTGCTCCGTTGGGTGCCTGAGAGTGGCGTTCGCTCACAGCTCCGCCGCCGTTGGTCAGCTGCCCCGTGTGGTCCCTCTTGAGTCCCGGGTCGCAGGCCGAGTTGTGAACCACCTTGCGGGAGCCGGACTCCTGCTTGATGGTGAGCCTGAGAGCCCCGCGGGAGCTGGAGCGGTACGTCTTCAGTCCTGGGGGCCGGTCGGACAGTCTGGTCCAGGCTGGTGGAGAAGAGGGGCTGCCGGAGGAGCAGCGCTGGGAGGAGCCGGAGGAGGGGGCACTGTGGGGGGAAGACGCTGATGTAGCCAGGGCCGTCATAAAAGACTCTGGAGTGAAGAAAAAAACAGAATAGATTAAACATTTTTAATGTTCTAAAGCCGTCATCATTACAAACACACGCTGTGCAAGCAGGTTTTAAAACTCCCTAATCTAGCCATGCAGACAGGTCAGTCACAATCTCAGATATGGCGGGCTGTATTACAGCGAAATGTGTTTAAAAAAGACAGAGAATATGTGTGATTTTATCATACATGTTTTATGTAATGCCGAAGTGACTTCAGGGTAAATTTACAAAGACTCAAATCTAATATTTATTATATATTTTAAACTATAAACATTTTCAAACCCTCTTCTAGAGCTAGTCGATAATTCAATATAAGTTATCGCCTTTCAAGTGAATCATATTGTGATGAAATCAAATATTGAGATATTAAGATACACAATCACGTTTTTCAGACAATGTTAAATTCTTAATAAAATAAGAAAATACTCGGTAGTGTAGAGTATTTTGTATTAAATTACCAGAAAACATGCTGGTGATAGAAAATGACCTAAAGATTTTGGCCTCTACTTCCTGCTGTGGATGAGGATTAACTTGCCTCTCTACGTTGAGTCCTGTTCTTTTAGCATTTTGCTCTCAAATCCTATTATTTTTTCAACAAAACTGTTGTTTTTCATGCGCTGTATTAGAATGACTATGTAACAAAAGAAACACATTTGTACCAATGTTTATTAATATGCACCACAAGTGAAACAAATGTTTTTGTTTCAGCTCGCGTTAACTATCATTTTCCATTTGTATAATTATTATTCCTTCAGACGTCCAGCAGCAGCTCAGCTTGACATTTAACAGTTTTCAAGAGCTCTCCTCCCCTTTTCCAACTTGTTTTAATTAACATAACAACCCTGCTTTAATTTGATCTTAACCTCACACATGTAATTTTCTCGTCACCATGCAGAGTCTCACTCAGCACGACCCCGCTCCACATTTGCACAGCTTAATTACACATTCACACCTGGGAGCTATTCTGGAGCAAATATGGAGGTTAAGTGCCGCGCTCCGAGGCACAAATAAATTAATTCGTAAGAAAGGAATTTAAGGGAGTGTCGCTAATTCACGTCATTCATTTTCTCTCTCAGTCCTGGGATTTGAAAAGGCATAAAAACACACACACACACACACACACGTGATAAAGTAGGCGTTGATGGTGGTCTACACTGACCTGGGTCTCTGCGGACTCTCCGTCTGTCCTCTGCTAAAGCGCATCGCTCAGCTTGGAGGAAGAGACGCTCCAGCATCACCATCTCTGCTGACGGACTCTCCTGCTGTGGAAACCAGTTCATTTCCCATCACACACACACACACTAACACAAATCAATGCTGCCTCATAAACAAAAGACGCCTGGTCTCAGAAGTAGTTTACTGGACAAAGAACGAAAGCTGTGTGTCCTTCCTCACCTGGGCTTCTCTCACCAGTAGCTGCCTGTATTTGTTGACCATGTCCTTGGTGCGTTTTAGCAGGAAACCGGACACAGTGTCAAACTCCTGGTCCACTGTGAGCAGAGAAACATCATCATCATCATCGTCAACTGTTACTTTTCAAGCAAAAATACTAAATATCTTCTTCATTAGGGTTCGGGTTCACCCTTGACCACCACAACAGATTGTTAATTTTTTTTAATGAATTTATTTATTTTTAAATTATTGTCAGTCATCAACCAAAGCTCACGGACCTAAATTGAAGTCCTCCTGAGTGGGCAGGTGACCGGCGCAGGTGTGGTATGGCAGCATGCGTCTAACGGCGTCCTTCAGCGTGGAAAAGGCCGGGCCGGTGAAGGGGGTCTGAACCGCTGCGTGGTCCAAACAAATCTGCTGCTGGAACCTGAAGGAACACAACGAAAGGATTCGGTGTAACCCAGAGCTGCTACAGACGGGTAAAGTAATAAAACGCGGCGTTGTGGTTTTTGTGTTGACGCTCTATTACTGACTGCAACGGTTATTCAGGGCAGAAATGTACCGCTGGTCCTTTGTTGGCCTCCAAGTTCTCATAAAATACAGAGAACCAATCACAATGTAGACGGCAGCTTCTGTATTTGTTACACAGAGACACAGAAAAGAACCAGGACTGTGCGTGAATGCTTTTTGGCCTCAGTCAGTCTGATGAGACACAACTTTATTTAGGAGAGCACGACATAAAATAATAAAGGTGTTAGAAATAGACTTAATCCACGTCCCAGCTGATTTTGTACTTTTAGTTTTGCAAAACTTTTGAAAAAAAGGTTTAAGTTATTTAATTAGTAATCCTTAAAGGGTTCAAGGGATCAAGCTCATTTCAATATTGGTTTCTGCTAGAATTTGTTTACATGCTTTAAAAACCACATATTTAAAATGCACCGTTTCCGAACACAGGCTGTGTGTATTTTTACTTTCACAGTATTTCTAAAGCACTTGGACCTGCATTATAATGAAAAGACATGAACAAAACTCATTTATTTACAATATGTGGCCTTTAAGATTGTAGTACCGGTTGATTTAGTATTATCATTTGAGTGACAACTATTTAAATGTGCTTAAGCTTCAAGTTGTATTAAAATAATGTGCATTCTTTGTGTATATAATGGAGAAAAACTGTAATACCATTTTTTTCCCCCAATGTGCCCAGTTTGTAATACTGTAAATCTATAAATATTGTAATACTTTCAACGATACTTTCAATGACGGTTACTTGCAATAGATAGGGACATCTATTCAAATTTAAAATCTATCGAGATTTCCACATAAAACTTTCAGAAATGAAATGACACACGGTGAACCCGTGTCTTTCCCCAGCTGTTAATCCTGCTTTGGCAGTAGTGCTAGTAGTATCAGAAGCTGTACAAGTCCTGCTATGAATGTACAGGTAGTAGTACCCACAGTAGCAGTAGTTGTTGTAGATGCAGCAGTAAATGGCAGCAGGTGTAGAAACGGTAAAAGAAATCCTCAAGGACTCAGATTAAAAAAACATCATTGAAGGATCAGATTTAATTCATGTCTGTGAAACCAGCCAGCTGTTGATAAATGAATAAACTATTATTACCGAGGACAGAAAGCTTCTTTGTAGTATGTATTATATCCAGAAGTACAATACTGAATAATCCCTCGAGTTGTTGAAGAGTCATTGTGTTTTAAATTAAAATGAAGGTCGGCTTTGGGCTCCATCTTTTACTGCTAAATGGGAAGCATGAGTAAAAATCCTTTACTTTAAATCCTACTTGCCAACTACAGAAAGACAATCTATTTATCACATTTCCTTTGATTTACAAATCCTCCTAAATGTAGTGGTTAAAAGTATTCTGTGAGGGTCCTACGTCTTTCTAATATATGTTTAATTGTTTGGTTCGCTTCTATTCCAGCTACTTTTCTACTCAGAAGGCGATTATGTGAGTCTGGGACTGAACTTGTGCTGGTGTTTTCTCGTCCACGGTTTCCTTCAGCATTACAGAAAGTCTTACCTGTGCCTGCGCATTGCTGGTGTGAGCCTGTCCTCTCTCTGCCGCTCCAGAGGATCTGCCAGCTGGCAGCCAGAAAACATTTTTGGATGAGATCAAAGGACGGGAGACAAGGGTGCGATTTCAAGTCATTAATGATGCGTTTGCTGCATTTAACAAATAATCATTTCAAAGCTCTGTTTCAATACCGGAGCCAATTCAGTTTCATCCGGAGGGGAAATCATTTTGACTCATTACAAACATTTTAAAACCCGTTTATTCTCAGCGTAAGACAAAATACACTAGTGAGGTTTACAGGTTTTCAGTTTCTAAAACGTGAATATGTTCCGGTTTTCTTTGCTGTCTATGATTGTAAATTTAATATATTTGGGTTTTAAACTTTTGGTCAGACAAAACAAGACAATTAAATATGCTAACTTGGGAAAATAAGATATCTTTATATACAACATGTGTTATATTCTGTTATTTTTGGATTACATTGACATAAAGGACTTCTTTTACAACATTTAAATGACATGTTTAAAATATATAATTTCATTTTTGACATCATGAGACAACATATCGTATTTCTCACCTTGGTGCCGGTGTTCTGGCTCGTCTGGATGGGGCCGGGGGGCCCGTGGCCCTGGATACCCGGGGCTGCAGGAGAGGGTGGATGAACATCGAGAGTAAACGCTTTACTCTCCACGACCAAGGCAGCTGTTGGCTCTGAAAAAGGGGGACGCAGGGACGATGACGATGATTGTATTGCAGATCATAATAATGTGATGGTGAAGAGTAAAGCCATTCTTCTTTGAATGAACCGCTCTGTGTCACACTTGAATTGACACTCACTGTTTTGTGTGTGCTGTTGGACAGCGGAGTCGTCTCCTCCTTTGGAGAGACAAGCAGAAGCAGCTGTGGGATCAGACTGCTGCTGAGGCACCGAGACACGCAGAGTGGGGGGGCTGCTGTGGACTGGAGCGTTGACCGAGGACTGAGGATGGGAGATGGGCGACTGGACCTGGAGCTGGGGCGGAGGCTGGGAGACAGACGGCTCTATCTGCACCTGGTTCTGGGCAAATAAGGCCTGTGCGACCTGGAGCTGATGAGGGACCTGGTACTGGACTTGGGGCTCGATGCGAGTCTGGGGAGTTGTGACTGAACCCTCAGGTCCAGGCGGAGGGATCTGAGGGGAGAAACTGGTCGGAGCTGGTCTCTCCGTGTCCGGGATGGGAGAGGGGGAGCAGATCAGCGGAGTGTCCACTGAGTCTGAGTGAAGCGGAGGAGCCTCGACACACTGGTCGGACATCGCGGTGCGGGCGTCCTGACCCGAGACTGCCTGGGTCTGTGGTTGAGTCTCTCTCTCGTTGGACACCGGGGAGGCGAGCGACTCCATCGGCACCGCTGGCAGCGATCCGACCAACAGTTCAGATGTGATAGGAGAACTAAGTGCTTGCTGTGGCAGAAAACATGAATGAACAACAATTAGATCAATCTCATAGTTCCTTTAGGAGGCGGTCAGCTGATCAATGTTGCTGCACAGACATGGAACCAAGTTTCAAATATGATCCAAACTTATTTTTAATGTTGAACTTTATCCCACTCAAACCATTTTTCTTTAACCTCTTTATTGTATGTCAAAGTGTTGTTTTAATGCTTTCTGTTCAGCACTTTGTGTTGACTTTTTGTTTGGAAGTCGTGATACAAATGAACTCGCCTTGCCCTCAGTGGCAAAAGGTCTTTCTCTTTTTAACTTATCATAGCAGGAAAAGCAGAGATATTACTAATAAGAATTAAAGTGTCCCAGTGAGAGTGACTGTGAGCCAGCATGCACAAGATGATGAAATCAAAGCAGCTAAATGGAATTCAGCCATCGTTCATTTAATTCTCCCCCAGGCCGGAGCTAGCGTTTGTGAACTAAATTTAAAAAAAAAATAAAATAAGGATCACATCATTTTGGTTTAAAGTTCGCATTATTGTACCTCAACATGGTTAAAAAAAGGTTAGGCCTACTGTAGCTGACGCTGATCGGCGTATAAACGTTGCCATGACAACACCGGAAGTTGACTTCCGCGATTTGTATTATTATTAGTTTATGTTTTCAATTATAATACATGTTATGTTTACTGTAATTTTGGGTACCTTGTGTTAAACTCATTATCGTTTTGCCCTTGTTTCACTGATGATGATAGACGAGCTTTTGTTGTTGTAACATGACCATTAACCCGGAAGTTGAGCGGAGCTCAGAAAGACGACAAATGGCGGGTGAAACCAGCGAACCTTTTCTTTCCCGTCATGTTATTCTCCTGCTGGTCTACCAGGCGAACACGGTAAAGCTTATTAAGTTAACTGATTAAAGTACTGTTATACTTGTTGTAGGTGATGAGAGACAGAGCATTTGTTTCTTTGTTGTTTGTACACGAAGATATTTTGTGTCTTCTAGTTTCCACGGTGTTCCATGAGAGGACAATAATAAACGTGAACATCAGTAAGAAGCGTGGACTCTTTTATGACCAGTGTGGATACACCTACATCTAACTCAATCACTGATTTAATGCACCACCCGGCAAACACGCGAAGTGACACAAAACAAGCACACCCTCGATAATGCGCGACCAAACAGGTGCATGCAATCATGCTAAATGCTCCTGATGACCCTCCAGTGTGATCTTGACATTTGCTGAGGACCTTCTACCTTCACTGAGGTGTGTGAGGATTTTCTACTGTCTATAACTTTTGTTTATGGTATCTCAACCTTCTTAGTTTTGAATCACTAACATTCAAGTTGTGAGGGGTTTTTAACCCAATCGGCCTTCTTCACAAAAACTTCAAAAGCTAACTCCCGTCTTAAACCTTTATTGGAGGTGTGTTTAGCTTGCTGCACAGCTGTGAAACTGCACACATAGTGAGGACGGAATAAGGATCATATCTTCCCGATATGATATCTTACTGATACTATTAGAAACACTAAGGAAGAGCACTGTTACCAACATATGAATGTAAACAAGCACTTCATCACTGAATCAGCAGGAATGTGTCGAAGCTCTAACCTGTTGCAGATGTTGCATAAAGGCCTCGTTCTGACTCATCGAGTGGGTCACTTCCTCCACTACTTGGGTCATGTCTGCTGGGGGCATCAAGAGTTTAGGGATCTCCACAGCTGGGTCGGGGGCCAGAGGTGGTTCAGGGGGCGGCTGCAGGATTGTGACCACAGGAGGAGGGGAGGACTGCAGCCCTGCAGAGGTGGGCTGCACCGAGACATGCTGGAGGACATGTCCATAGGGCTGCAGCAAGCCAACAAATAGACATCAGAGTAGAGTCGTTAAAGCTGAGTTTACATGCAAAACACCTGTTTTAACATCACAGACTGAGGTGTGGCCAGGAGTGCAACATGCCTCTAAAGGACACTAGAGACGCTTCCTTCTCTTGAGGATGCTTCAACATACGGACAGTAGGAGCAGGGGATCGAACGGCCAACATTGAGGTTAAAGGACAGCCTGTTATATCCACTTAGCCACCACCAGTATATTTAGTGAGATTTAGCAGTTTAACTACAAATCCAGTATATTTTGTTTTTTTCTGTCCACTTGTAAATGCACGGTGAACAGTTTAGAGTTTTTGGACATTTTTTTTCCACCATTAGATACTTCCTCTGAGAATAAAAATCACTTAATTGACACTTGAAGCTTGTGTAATCCATCATAGTGGCCATCAAGTCTGCATGATTATCTTTTGTCAACATTGCATTATCATAGCGTGTCTAAAGCAGTTTAGGCGCAGACGGATTTGACGGGGAAACTTCAGCGATCTAGTGTTGCGCTTCCATAAAGTTGCAAGAGGCAGATAAAAGCAAAGATGTTTACTTTCCGAATGATGATTTTTGGGGCGTGGCTTGTTGCCGACTCTCGCTAGATTTATCAACTTTTGGAGCAAGTGCTGCTTGTTACTTTCATTGGAAAAGAGTTGGCAACACTGGGCAGGATATTTTTTAGTTGGTTCATTTTTTTATCTATAGTGTACTCTTGCTATAACAACCCTGCCTTAATGCAGACTTCACTGATGTTCACTGCGTTCGATTGCATCATCCAAGCAAGTTTCATGAGTTTCACAGATTTTCATGCTGCACAGAAATAAAAGGAAACCAATGTACGCCTGCAGCATTGAGCAAAATAGATTGAAACCACTGAAATAGCAGCATGGTTTGTTATCACCGTGTAAAATAACATATATAGAAGATCTGATTGGGCAACTTCCCGGGACAGAAGTGGCAGCTCACCTGCGATAGCTGGTGGAACGTCTCCTCTGAGCCGGTCCTCTCCTCTTGAATGGCTCTCTCTGGCAGCAGCACCACGGAGGCCTGCTGGAGGCTCAGCTGTCCTTCTGTCACTCCTGTCTGAGGAGCCGGAGCCTGGGCGGCAAAAGGCAGACCCTGAACTACTGAGGGGCCGTTGACGATCGAGATGGAAGTGAGATCTGGGGTCAGCACCCCTGAACTGTTGATCAAGGTAATGTGGTTTCCAAGAGCGGGACTGTGGACCAGGGTGGTACGCTGCCCTTGCCCTCCTGGAGTGTAGGTTCCAGTCAGCTGTGCTGGCATCTGGAAGACAGTAGGGGGCGCTGACTGTAGCTGCAAAGGTCCTGACAGCACAGTGGCCTGGCGGAGCGCTAGCTGCCCTGAAGGGGTGGTGAAGACGGGGCTGAAGTTCAGCTGTCTCTGGGGCACAGTTAGGATCTGAGAGCCTTCTACCAGATGCCCAGTGGAGGCGTTCACACTGTGGAGCGACGGGCCGTGGTGACTGGGGGTCAGCAGCGGTCGACCTGCACTGGCAGACTGGGAGATCGTAACAGGGGACTGGCCTGGAAGAAGGAACTGGTTTTGGCCTTGGAAGAGTCCCTGAGGCTGGAGCACAAAGGAGCCACCCTGGTTGACCAGCTGCAGGCTGACCTGTTTGTGGAGGTGCTGGGAGGGCTGCGGTGGTGGAGCCGCAGGCTTTTGGCCTGGAGGTTGGGAGAGTAAAATATTTGGTGAGGCAGTCCCAGGGAGAAATGTAAGACCTGGTGTGTGCTTTTGCCCAGAAGGCTTGGGGCTAATCTGAACCAGTCTGGGCTGAATGCTGATGGGCAGCTTGGGTTGAATGGGAAGAGGGGCACGCTGCAGGATGAGGCCCGGTGCTGCTCTCAGGGTTGGGGTGATAAGGGGGCGACTGGTCATACTGGGAACGGCCTTGTGGATGATCATACTGGACGCCTGGGCAGGAGTCAGAGAGAAGGATGTCTCTGGTGAGGCAGCGGGGAACACATTCCCTGGTAGGAGCCCCATCAGCTGAGGAGGGGCAGCAGGTTTTAGAGAAGGGCAGCCCGGCCCGACAGCCAGGAGGGAGGGCTGGGGAGGCTCCACCGCTGCCTGGGTGTCTCTGGGCAACGCCTGAGTGATGGGCAAGGTCACGGATTTGTGTATGAATGGCACGGTGGGTGAGGAGAGGAGAGGGGCAGGTGAGTACAGGGACAGGCTGTCCCCGGGTTGGGCCAGCTCTGCCTCCAGAGCCATGGTCTGCTCTGTGATCTCGGCCTCCTGCAGGCTCTGCTGCAGGATATCACATGCCACCTCTGCCTCTTCCGCTTCCTCCACTTCCCCCTTCTTTGCCTCGAACGCGGCCTCCACGGGCGTCCCACCCTGCACCACCTGTTGGTCTTCTCCTCCCTCCGGCGACGACAGGAGGGCCTCCTCCAGGAAGGACAAGTCCACACACTCAGGTGGAGGTGTGTCTGGGGAATCCCTGCCGTCTCCCAGCAGAGAGACGGGGCTCTGGAGGAGGAAACAGTGGGAGATAGAGAGAGAGAGGGGTGCAGAAAACAGGATGAAGGAGAGAGAGAGAGAGAGAGTGAAAACGAGGGGAGAATTGTGTGATTATCAGGAGTTAACAGGAAGCTGTTTCAGGCACAGAAGGAGAGAAAAAAAACAAAATCATTCTCCTGGGTGGAAAATGCTGGTTGTTGTGACGCTGCTGGCTGTGGATCCAGACACTCACCGGGGCATCTGTGAAGAGGGAGGGCTCCCCAGAGGAGGAGCTAATGAGCAGGTCTTCAGTCTGCAGCTGGTGGGATGAAATCAGTCTGTTTTTAGGTTGGGCTCACAAAGTCGCGGCGACAAATGAACGCAGTGTTACATTACGACTCTCGGTCCTCCTCCACTCATCTCACACGACTGTGCGCCAAGAAAAATTCCCACCTCGAAATTATCATTTGCACTATTGATTTTTTTTTAAATAGGATTTGAGTCCCTCTCTATTTAAGACTCTTCTGTTACCTCATTGGTCCCATGAAGGAAGTCGTTCAGGGCTTGGGGGTCACTGCGAAGACAAAGAGAATCACAATTAAAATCAGTTAAATCCTTTTTGAATATTCCAAACCAAGTATTTTGCACGTTAAATACCAGAATAAGAGGACATTAGAGCACATTGAATCTTAGACCCTGTCCAGTTTATTTAATAATAATTACTGTTGATTATCTGGACAAAGTTTATTCTGTTGGATCCAAGTAAGAGTCAAACAGACTCACCACAAAACATCAAGTAGACAAGTCCCATCTTCATCCTCCATGTCAACTAAGAGGAAGAGGAGGACAAATGTAATCATGTTTCAATTATTAGGATGAAGGATGAATCAGTGAAGGAAAAGCACACGTTATGGCTGCAACTACTTCCATCATCGATTAAATGATCTTTATGTTGGTTATTGGTTATCGTTGCTCTCTGGACTGCACTGACACAAAGTTCATTTAAAAACAACTTAAATACATTTGGATTAACAGTCTTCTAAAGCATCTACTTGTGACTTATTAATGTCTGTGTATAGAGGTTTGTACAATATTTGCCCTCCTGTTCTCTTCTATAGACTTAAAGCTAAACTGAGTTTGTATAAAACCAGAGGTGCCATCTTTAAATAGCTTTTTGTGTTCGACCAACAGTCCAGAATCCAAAGAAATTCAATTTGCGATGAACAGAGACGAATGATGAATCCTCACGTTTGAGAGGCAGCAAGCGGGGCTCGATTAGAGTTTTTGCTTAATAATTAACTTACATGATTGATTATCAGAAAAGAAACTGCTTCAGTATTAACTTGTGTTCAGGTCAGTGATTCCCAACCTTTTTGACCCAATACAGCTACTTGAGAAGTTCAAAAGAGTGATTTTCTGTCATTGTTTCATTTGAAGTAAGAGGTGAACGTATCCAGCATTTTGCAAGAAACTAAAATCTTTAAAACATATTTTATTTTGTGGAATCATGACACTTGTGGGTCCCAAACCAGAGGATGGGAATCACTGGACGGAACATTTTAAAGTTAAAAATTGAACCAGCTTGTCATCATCCCACCTAGTTATCTCCTCATGACTCATGTGTCCACGTCCCACACCTCAACATGAACCTACTTCATATGTGAGAGGCCCCATACAGAGCGGTCGAGCTGAGTTCTGGTGGTGGCCTCATGGGAAGTCGTGGCCGGGCTTCAGTGTCTGGAGGCGGAGGGATGCCAGACCGAGGCGGCGGGACGGAGACGGGTCCTCCCTCTGCTGCTGGAGCATTGCTGCGTCTTCAACGTGGAGAGGCTGGAGGGTGAGGAGAGGGGAGGCACAAACACACCACCACATGCTGTCAGGTCACTTGAGGTTACCAGCAGCCAAAACACATTCTCATCTCAGCGGTGAGACACAAGATCAATACATGATTCATCAGTTTTCTCCTCCGGCTGAGCAGCGCTGCTGCTGGTGTGATCGGACAAACTGGAGGGGGGGGGGGGGGACCGAATCTTTACCAATAATGGCATTGATTATTGCTTGATGCCGATGAGGAGGGAAAAATGGAAGCTATTGTTGTGTATATCGCAGGCATGAACGCCTCGGCTGTAAATAGACGGCTCCCCCTGCGTCTTGGTTGTGACTGGTCCTGTCATGGCTGAGAGAGAGAAACAAGAAGCGATGTGGAGGAAAAAGCTCGGAACAGTTCAAGCCAATTATAACATTACTCACTGCCTCGCGCTCAGTCTCCAGGGGAGGTACCTTTTTTTTCAAATAAACAAGACAAACCTCCCTCTCCGATCCCGCTGACATTATTATTATTTTGTTTACAACACGACAACCGCATTAACACCCTCGAGGTACCGCATCGCCCAATGAAATCCAGGCAGACGACCCTCATCTAAACCTGCAGCGGCAAGTGCATGCTATTCTCCGGCGACAACAGGACCGGGATCCACTGATGCGTTTCGCAGGTTACGTAAGGTGAATGTGTGTCCATGTGAAATCAATGTCCCAGACGATGAAGGACGCGGAGCCGCTGTTTGCTCCTTGTGGTGTTTTTCTGATTTTATTTATTATTTTTTTATTTATAATTATTATTTGTCCTCCTCCCTGAGCGGGACCACGGCAGCTGACGCCTGCTGTAAATCATATCGCGGTAACAAAAGATGCCTTGTGTTAAAATATCATTTCCACGCTGCCAGCCCCGAGCGATTCCCTTATCGGTGTGCCATTAGAGTAATTCCGCAATTCAACAAAAAAAAAAAAACAACCAAGAGGAGGGAGAGAAAAAAAACTCACCCCTTCTTTGTGGTTTATTGTCCTGTCAAGCGGGCCTCTGCGCCATCGATTCTCACTCAGTGGTCTTTTCAGATGCTAAAAGGAGGAGAGGGGGTGGTGGATGGGGTAGGGTAGGGGTGTGGAGAGAGAGAGGGGAGAGGGGGGGGGGGGGGGGGGGGGGGGGGGGGGGGGGGGGGGTACCGGAGTGGGTGTGAGAAACAGACTGGGAGAGCCGATCACAACACAAAGGTGGAGAGAGAGGGAGAGAATAAATACAACTGGCTGGAGAGAGAGATCCAGATTCAGGAGAGGACGCTGGCCGCCTCCTGCGCTGCGTCAGGCGGCACACACTCCGCACATGTCCCCGCACTTCAGTCTGTGTGTGCGTGTGTGTGTGTGTGGGGAGCTCTTTCATCCCTGATACAGATGTTTTATTTGCCTACATTTTATTGATTTTCTCTAGAGAACTGAGAATACTTTCTTAGGGAGGGTGGTAAAAATAAAAAATAAATCAATATTTAGAGACGTGCTAATTTGCCACTGTACTGCATGCCTAAAGGAGGAAATTACCATGTGGAGCACATTATCATCCTAAATAACACTTTACTACAAACTGTTAGAGGGAGAAAGAAGGAAACTGCTTGGTGGGGAAAAAAGACAGGAATGAGAAATATATTAATCAGGAAATAAGAATTAAGTGAGAAAAGGCAGCTCGGGAAGAAAAATAAATACATTTGAAATGTTAATCCCACAAGTCTCATCTATTTGGAAAGCTCAGCAAACCAAATATTTCCAGGCAATCTACCACTTTATCAGTGTTAAAGGGAGGATTATCATGTGCACTAGATAAAGCCAACTAAGCACTTTTTTACAGTAACCACTTTAAAAAAGAAAATGAGAAGTCAGGACAGTAAACAAATATATTTTTTCCAGGCAATTATAAAAAAGAAACAAGATTCCCAGACCTGCTTATTTTTCACTGTATTGAGGGAAAACTGCAAAGAATATTCACATCCTGAACAAGTTTCTGTAGTCGGCACTTAACTGTCAAAGAGGAAGAAAGGGTGAAAGAAAAATCAAGAAATTGCTGAAGTAAAAACAACGAGAAGAGACGGGACTGAAACCAAAGGAAGAAAGAATTTAATTTTGAATCTCATTCTCACACCGAGTCAGTTTTGAACGTCCAGGAACCAAAAAGCATTCTTCCAAGGGACAGTTAGAATAAATCAAAATCAATATTTTGAAACGCGCTCGTTTGCCGCTGTATTGATTGAAAAATGAGGAAATGTGCACGACACCAAAGCAAATTAACATCCTCAGTAACACTTTACCGTCAACAGCACACGGTCTAAGGAGGGCCAAATAAGAAAAGAGCAAAAGGAGAAAAGACAGAACAGAAAGGAAAATGTGGAAGGAGGAACATTTCATGCTTTAGGTTAAATTTCCAGGAAACTGGAAATAATTTATCTAGGTAGTAAAATAAAATGCTCGATATTTCAAAATGCTCGTTTTCAAAAACTGTGGAAATTACCTTGAGCAAGGCTGCAAAACAAACTTATCATTCGTAGCACTTTACTGCAGTCGACAGTAGAGGTGACAGAATAAAAAATTAAAATAAATACAGAAATGAGGAATGAAACAATAAAAAAAACAGAAACCGATGGAAGGATAATTTAATTCTTACAACGCACAGCTATTTAAAAAAAGAAGAAATCTTTCATTTATTTTAGGAAAAAGAGAAACTTAATTCAGAAACGTTTTTTAAGGAAACTTTATTAATAAGGCAAACATTAAAACACGCCCCTCTTGATGAGTAAAAAAACAAAACAACAAAAGTTGTCAAAAACTTCTTAGAACAAGTTACTCAAACCATTTGAATGCAAGTTGCAGATCGTAAATCATATTGGACCCCCTCCCCCCCTCCCCTCCTCAGAGGCTTCACTTTGCGGCCTGCTGGGCCTGGCGGCGGAGCAGCACGTAGATCTTCTCTTTGATCCAGTCCTTGTTGTACGGCTGGTACGTCTGTGTGTCGGCCCGATACCTGAGACAGACATGAAAAACTAGATTCAGTTTCAGGTTTCTTTTCGCTCTGGAAGCTCAGTTTCTCTAATGAGACGCTTCTGTTTGCTCGTTTGGATGGATGGGCCTAACGGGGGTCCAGGCTGAATCCTGGCTTGTTCTACATCTCTACGAGAGCGATATTCTGCATCATTGTAATAATAAGAAGACCCTCTCACAAACCTGATGGTACATTACGAGGGGTTTATCCTCCCCAAGACATATGTTTGAACAATATGATAAAGCATGGATACTGATAAACACACGGCTCAGCCTGCTGTTGTCTTATGTGACATTTCCCTGCAAACTGTATAGATTGTATAATTTTTAAAACTGATGCGCGCACATAAAATATGTTCCTATTTTATTAGTACACAAAATGCGCTGCAATGACAGTGGAGCAAAGATTTATGTGCACAACTTAATTTAATATATTTCACTATTGACACCTAACTTTAACTGTACTGCATGCGTGCTCCTGTTTAGGACCATAATGCCGTCAGAGGATTGTAAGTGAACTTCTGGTCTGGGACGGCCCACATGTTGAAGGCAGAGACTTTAAACCTCTAAGATATCATTTATACTTATTACTTTGTTATCCTGTGAGGAAATGTAACTAAAAAGTGTGCTTCTGTACAAAATGCAGAGCATTCATTTTGACTAATAATGGAGGACCTTTTGTAAAATGTAACCATCTTCATGACTCCTATTAAAATACAATAAGTGGAAACGGTCTGGGGCACCATTTAAATTACGACACGTGTATTACACACAACAACTCATGACAGTGTTTTCTAAATCGTTCATGTCATTAGTTAGTTTCCTTGTCAAACTTACACCAAGCAGCTGAGGTCGGCCAGGTCATCGATGAAGTCGAACAGCTGGCTGATGTCGTATGTTATCGACGGACTGTTGGGGTTCATTCTCTTTAAATGCTCCTCGTACATCTTGCACACACCTGTGCAGGAGACAGAAGATCCAGTAAATTATACTCATTGATATGAAACTATAT
>NW_022280037.1:10084984-10104558 GCF_004355925.1 Anarrhichthys ocellatus
TAATATATATATGACAAATGTAGTTTAAAATCTATGATCAGGCAGATTCTATATTATATTGATGACAATGTGTATAACCAATAATTATTACATCTGAGGCATTTCATATCATTTTGTCTTAATATTGATAGTTTTTGTTAACTTTCATATTACACGAGCTTGACAGCTGCTCACAAACAGCTTTAAATTAAGTACTGCTAGATTTGTAATATGTTGTAATATTTGTGAATATCTGTTAGCAGTAATGAGAATAATGGTGAGTGGTTTTATTTATACCATCTTACCCAGAATTAAAATAATTTCCTGACGTTCATATAGACAAACTGCATTCATGTCAATGGTGAATATAAACAGATACAAGTCAACTCTTCACTGTAACAGACTCACGCTAGAATGGAAATTTTACAGTAAGATTGCCATTGCGACTTTAAAAGGCAGGGAATAAAGTGCATGCCTGTAACTGACAAGTGCTAGTGTTGCAATAGAGGGACATGCAGCACCCATGTTAATACAGGGAAGACATGTACAAGTAGTACGAGTGTCCCTCAGAACAGAGCACGAGGAATCCATCAGCTTACCTTCCATGCACTCGTTGACAGATTCATAATCGGCGTATGTCCTTCCCTCTGGCCTCTTGGTGGGCTGCACCAGCAGAATGGTGTGAGACTGGGAAAAAACAAAAAAGGAGATGCATACATTAATCAGAATCAGAATCAGAACCATTTATTGCCAAGGAAGTTTGCACCTACAAGGAATTTGTCGTGGCGGTTGGTGCGTAACATTTAACAATAAACAATAACATTAAACTATCAGCAATCAACACAGTGCGAGAAATAGAAACATATTAAATTTACAATAAAATATAAAATAAAGTGCACAACAAAACAGATAACAGGACTGTAAAACAAGTGAAGTGTAAGTGAAATGTTAAAAGTGACGAGAGTGTTTAAATAAAGAAACAGGGATGTGCAGGGGAGAGCCCAGAAGGAAATGTCCTGGGGATGACAGTCAGTGGGGGACCCGGGCTTTGTTAACGAGCCCGACTGCGGACGGGAAGAAACTGTTTGTGTGGCGTGAGGTCTTGGTTCTGATGGACCGCAGCCTCCTGCCAGATAGAAGGGGCACAAACAGATCATGTCCAGGGTGAGAGGGGTCGGCTACAATCTTTCGTGCTCACTTCAGGGTCCTTGAAGCGAACAGGTCCTGGAGGGACGGCAGATTAATTTGGTTGTCTTGCTTCCAGGTGTGACAGCAAATGTGTCACACGGTCAAATAATGAAACGGACATTCACAGGTGTGACCTGCTTGTTTTACTCCATATGTCGTCAATATAAACATAGTAGTTTGAGATGTTTGTACACACTAACCAGTTGAAAGATTAGTAAACTAATGATGGCTGATTGTCATGATGTTTAAGGTAGGACGGAGGAATATTAGCAGTGAAGTAGTTAATAAGTCTCACTTAGTCTTATTTAGTTGTAATATCTCTTTATGTTAACATGTAGCTTTATTTCTAAGATAATCAGTTTGCAGCCATTAAACAAAAACGTTTTTTTTTTCTTTTTTACAAAAGCCAAAGAGGTCTTAAATCAAATACTATGCAAACCCAGAGCCTACAGCTGAACGTTTATGTAGACTAGTTGTGTTAGCCAACATCGACTTGAAGCGATAAATAAGTAGTGCAGTGGTTTAAATAACAAAAAATACTCATAGCTACGGGTTTAGCGGACATCTGTGTTTTATTTGTCCGAGTCGGTCCGTCAGGTTGCAGCTGCTCGACTGTAAACGTCCGCACATTCATGCTAACGTTAGCAGAGAGCTATCAAAACACCCAATCCGCTGAAATAAAACCGACACACGGCTTTGACTGCTAATGGTATTAATGAATACACAAACACGCGTAGTATAAACAGTGTATCACGACGTACTAACCATTATTTTAATTGTTTTTTCCAGTCGGTGTCCGTCGATTTTCTTGGATCCGTGCTTCTTCGCGGACGAGTTGACCTGTGACACCGGAAGAATAACTTGCCAACTTCCGTTTTTTCTGCTTTTTGTCGCAATTAGTTTTTTTGTCTGCGGTGTCTGAAAGCGAACATTTAATCGAAAACAATATATTAATATATCGTCAGACCACCAATAGTGTTCTAGTGTAAACAAAATAAAAAAACAAACCTCCGACAACGTTTTGATCCTGAACGCTCCCCGAGTGAATAGAGAGAACCGGAAGTAGTTTACAGAAGCGACCGGATGTTCTGTGTGAAGACAGGAACAACAAAGAGGAGAAAGCGCCCGGGTTTTAAACCTGCTTCAGAACACACTTGAACACCAAAATCGAGGAAATTAGCTGTCGTTCACAGTAGGTGAGTTTACTTATTTTAAACCCGCTTTTCAGGAACTATATTTAGTTTGAGCAATGCAATTAATGTAGCCGTTAGCCACCCAGCGCGGCCGCTGCCTGCTCTGCCGTTATGTGCCATTATTGGCTAACTAGCCATTTTAGCCGTTCTCTAATGATGAAATACCTCTATGAGTAATAAACCAGTTATTTAATTAATGTTACCGCCAGCGAGCTTTCAAGTAGTTACCAAGAAACGTTAGTTATAAATCCTAATTAACAGTCAATAGTTCACCAGATAATAATTATTTATTATTTCCCGTGAATGTTACATCTCCAATCTCACTTCTGATCTGTATTTGTCATTTTAATGTAAATATGATGATGCCTGATGATATATTTTATTGCAAACATTAAGAAAATAGTCCACAGGGCTTTGTAATCTGGACAACATAGGAAACACCCGATTTTATTCATTGCTGTCACTGATATACTTGTTGTACTCCTCTCATGTGCTTTAAACTGAATATTGTCTCCTTTTCTCTTTCATCAGTGCAAAAGAAGTTGGTTTGCATGTGAGGACAAGTGTCTGCCGAGCCAACCATGGCGAACAATGTAGAAGATATCAAAAACAATATGGTCAGTATGAAAGAATGGGAGCAGAGCATCTGTGTCTATCCGTGTTGATCGATTGGGAAATGGCTGCCTAGTCGGTGATGAAAGAGTCGTCTGTTTCCTCCGCAGTGTGTGTGACGCCTCACACACTGCGGAGGAGTGTGAGTCTGACGTTTCATTTGACCTTTCATACACAGTAAATCATAATTATGGATGGTTATGTTCTGATAAGGAAAGATGTCAGACCTCTGAATGAGGAAGGAGAATGCCAGCGTTCTACTTTGCTGTCTGCATTTGTCTCTTATTGTAATCAAAGGCGTGGCCTAGTCGAGTAGTCAAAGTCTCCTTTTACTGTCACAGGCAACTTTACACCCATAAGCCTTGTTTACCCCATAACAGATGTCAGCAACGTTTCTCTGTCTTTGAACTGCATATTATGGTCAGTAAAATATCAGCTAGGTCATCAATGAGGTCAGACAGCTCAGTCAAGCCAGTATGACACGTTTAGTTTAATACATTACTACTGTATCCCAACCCTTAGTTAATACAACACAAATTCAGTAGAGTAGTCTATATCTCTTGTGTCCTCATGTCCTTATTCCCTGGACTGAGAAACACCGTTGTGCTGTAGAAATTAATGATCCTGACTGTGGTGTAGCAGACAGTGGGGTCGTTTTATACAGCCGCACGTTTAAGAGCGGAGGCGGCTTTCCCCGTTCACAGCCGTCTCCGTGTACCCGCTGAGGTTGCTTCATGTCTGGTGCTGCCGCATGTCTTGACTGGCCTGAACTGCTTTAGTTCACACAGTCTCTTTGATTTGCATTTTTATTTAGTCCTGACAAGACACATCCTCTGGGTGAGTGGAAACGAGTGCAGTGTTGTAACCCTTGGAGGAACTGATCAAGTGAGCATCAAATACAAACATGGATTGTCTGTAAACACTTTGCTTAAACGCTCGTTTAATTTCTAGAATTTTTTGCCAATAAATACAATTTAAAACGCTTGAGCTGAGTGTTTCATCTGATAATATGATGGTCTTGTTGACACCACAAGCTCTACAGAAAGATAGGTGAGGAAAGATAGATTTAGACTACTTCTGTGGCAAATTCTAGTGTCAGACTTTCAGAAAGACCTGGTCTCTGAAGATAGAATTTATAGTCGAGATTGATTAAGGGGCCGACTGTGAACCACACTGTGAACCACAATGTCCCTGTTTTGAGTCTGGGGCTCATTTCATAAAAGCGAACATTGTCCGCAAGAACCGATAACACAAATTGTGGCACCATCACGATTCACAAATGAAACAAATTGGTAAATTTGCGAGTCCTAGAATGCTCCTGCGTGCTCATGTGTGAGTCACAAGTATGGCTTTTTGTTTTAGTGAAATTGATCTAAATGAGAGAAACAAGAAATGATCTTGTGTTGCAAATCACAGATTGCACTTTGGCAAATTTGGTGAAATTGGCTCCCGGCTGGGTGTCTTTTGTTGCACACCACTCCTGATCTCTCACCAACAACTTCTTGTCATCTCCATATTATCTAGTCTCAAATAAAAGCCCCAAAAATACTTCAAAAAGATCTTAATTGCAAGATTTATCTTTTTTTTTATTATTTTAAATTCAGTCTTTCCCCTTTTATTAGATAGTTCACATATTGACAATATTTATTGTCATCATGATCTTTCTCATTGCCAGTGTTTTGGTACATTTTGTTCATAGAAAAAAAAATAAGTCAAAAGGGGGGAAAAAATGAACACCAAAGTATGGCTCACATTTTGTTGTACCTTGTGATTTGCAAGTGCTTTCATAATTGTAAAAAGTATATTTTTACAATTGAGCAGTGACACAGATTGAACCTGCATCACAGCTACTATGTACTCTGTGTCTTACTGTATGTTTTAGACCATTTAATTACTCATAGATTATCATTGCTGTGGATTATTTGACCACGCCGAGATGGAATATTTGATCAACAGGCATGTTCGTGTTGACTCTGAGACATCCCTGAGTTGTGTGTGCTCTGCTGGGTCTACTATCTGCATGTTTTGAACTGTAATCTAATGTCTGTATGTATTATATTACAAATTCCTAGCCTATAAATAAAGTGATTCCTCTCGACATTCAGGACGAGCAGGAGACCAATGTGGCCTATGAACCCACCCAGCAGCCACAGGAGGCTGCGGGGACCAGAGCCCGGTCCAGAGGAGGCTCAGGAGCTGGAGGAGGAGCTGGAGGAGGAGGAGGAGGAGGAGGAGGAGGAGGAGGAGGAGGAGGCGGCGATGGTGGCGATGGTGGAGGTGGCAATAGTAGCGGCCCGGAGCAGAACGGACAGCCCCCCACTGCTACGCCTCCCCGTGTGGTGGAGACCGAGGAGGACGAGGATGAAGAGTTGACCCTGAAATACGGAGCGAAGCACGTCATCATGCTGTTCGTTCCCGTGACCCTCTGCATGGTGGTGGTCGTGGCCACCATAAAGTCCGTCAGCTTCTACACCCAGAATGACGGCCACAGATTGTGAGTGTTATAACTCTTTAGTAGAAGGATCCAAAGCTCATTTAGGTCTGGTGGTTGAATTAAATGCAGTACAGCTGCTGAGCCACTAGGTGGAGTTAATGCAATGCATATATCACACCTGCATGGTTGGAATACAAAGACAGTACTGTAATTGCATGAGATCATTAAAGCAGAGTCTGAATCTGGCTGAGGGCTCTTAAACATTTTATATCTTCTCCAAAGCAACCTAACCTCCCTGAAATAACAGCAAGCTTCTATTACATTATGAAGAGAGCGCTCTAGACCTGCTCTGTAGGAAAAGTGCCCTGAGATCATTTCTGTTGTGACTCGGCTCTGTATACATAAAGCTCACTAAGAACCAGCTCTAATAAGAAGCCCAGTATTTTCTTTATTGCATTCATTATACATTCTATTCTTTGCTGTTTGGACTGAGCTGTGTGTCTCCTCACAGGATCTACACACCGTTCCCTGAAGACACAGACACGGTCGGAGAGAGAGCCCTCAACTCCATCCTGAACGCCACCATCATGATCACCGTGATCATCGTCATGACTCTGGTGCTGGTGCTGTTGTACAAGTACCGCTGCTACAAGGTACATGGCGGAACCTGTCGCATGCTGCAGTCCCATTCACTGCACACCTCAGCTGTAGAACATACCAGCGTTTGTTTGTTTGAACTAGGCTCAAACGGCCTTTTCACAGCAGACATTTTGACTCGTTATGGTAGGAAGAAGCACATGTTGCCTGCATGCAGTACAATGCGGAGTGATTTCAAACACAGCCAGGGTGTTTCCCTCTCAATCATTCGAGGTTTGGACTTGCCGAACACAGCTGTACCTGCCATTAAAATGGCTTCATTACAGTTAGATGTGTTCTAACACCCTGTTCTCTCCTGTTCTCTCTGCATGTTGGCACAATGTAATGGTTTACCGGGTCACGTTATTGTAACGGAGCCATTGCTAGTATTATTAGCTCCATCTACGTGTGTTTTTTCTTCCTGTCATGTAAAAAACGTCTGCTGTGAGAAGAGACATTATTGAGAATGACAGATGTGTGAAAGTCGTTCTTGACAAATTGCTGCAACAAGCTGTCAACAGTCTGTAAAATAAATACACTGTCCTCAGTGTAAAAGATAAGTGTAATGGATGCTTGTTGTGTTTTCCCGTTGTTGTAACTCCACCCCACCTGGTTGCCCAGGTAGTTTGAAACAGACACTATTAAGTATTTGCATGTACTGATCTGCTGAAACATGAAATCTCCACGACTCTGATCTTTGCGTTCACAGGTGATCCAAGGCTGGCTCTTCCTCTCCTCCCTGCTCATGCTGTTCTTCTTCTCCTACATCTACCTCAAGTAAGCCATAAACATGTTATCTCGTCTTCCAAGGTTCCCACACACACTCTCGTAAAATGTGGCGTCGTTTATTTCTCAACAATGATGTTTGTCGTTGTCTCTACTCTGTCAGAGAGGTTTTCAAGACCTACAATTTGGCGATGGACTACTTCACCCTGGCGATAATAATTTGGAACTTCGGAGTGGTGGGCATGATGTGTATTCACTGGACAGGACCGCTGCGGCTCCAGCAGGCCTACCTCATCATGATCAGCGCCCTCATGGCCCTGGTTTTCATCAAGTACCTGCCAGAGTGGACCGCCTGGCTCATATTAGCCGCCATATCCGTCTACGGTAAATCCTCCGCTCTCTTCTGCTCTTTTTAAGAAGAAAGATGAACTTTTTACCTTTTGAACATGTTATTTAGTGCACCAATATTCAGTCATGTCAAAGTTATGTTTGAGGTGTATAAATGCAGCACAATGATCTACTTATCTTCCAGAAGAAGGTGCACACCAGCCATCAGGGACAAAGACAGTTTTTACAACATATTGAAATGATGTCGCATTACCATGAGTTTCTAATTGAAATGGCAGGGACATTCCTTTTCCACGAAGAAATATCTGCCGACTGGAGTTTAGTGGAAATAGATCCTAGATCGCAGTGATTCGATCAGCGCACGTATTTAATTGTTCGTGGAAGAAAGCCCTTTAGAGAACAAAGAGGGATGAAACATGTGGACCGGATCTCTGTTTCCCTGCAGTCTGCTTCTTGTCATCACAGATGTCATGTCGCCGTCAGAGAGCTGTGTTTGGTCTCTCACAGAGCGCTCTGTTCGGAGACTAACTCGTCTGGCTTCTCTCTCCTCTCACAGATCTGTTAGCGGTGCTCTGTCCCAAAGGGCCTCTGAGGATGCTGGTGGAGACGGCTCAGGAGAGGAACGAGCCCATCTTTCCAGCTCTCATCTACTCCTGTAAGACGGACACTGATTGTATTCATAACGTTTTATTGTAATAAAACAGAGGTGGGGAAATTAAACACCAGTTTTAAAGAAAACATGAAGACGCTAAAACTGCTTTCCCATTAATCTGCCACTTCAATGCACTATCAGTGCTTAAAAGTCCTCACTTACAAGTGAGGCTTCAACTCCTTTAAGTAAACTGTGCTGATGCATCATTTATTTTCAGTACTTTCACTTTAAACTGACAAATCCACTCCTGTCAGCATTTAACTCTTGCTTAAACGCTTCAGTGCTCTCCATTAACTCTCCACTTCAACTTCTATCAGTGCTTAAAAAGTGCTTTGATTCCCCAGTGGTTGGAACAACTAACTTCTCAGTGCTTTGACTTCAGCTCTATTCAGCATGTTCACTTTAAGTGACTCTTTAAACGTTTTCAGCACCTTCACTTGTCAACTCATCTTATTTCAGCGCTTTCACTTCATCGGACACTTCACTGACCTTTACTGCAGTCACTTGAAATGACACTTCAACTCCATTCATCTGACATTTCTACTGCTCAATGTTTTTACACTTAGAATATCACTCTGAGGCTTTAACTGACCCGTTACCTCCTTTCAGACGTCTAAAATACTCTCAGGGCTTTCAATTCAATCGACTCTTAAACTCCTCTCGGCATATACTCTTTAATTGACGCTTCATCTTCTTTCAGTGCAGTAATGACACCTCAACTCCTACTTCAACTCACGGTCTAAGTTGGAGGATACCGCCATAAAGATATACATATGTCAAAAGTCATTTCAGCTGTTTCAAATGTTTGAACTTCAAAAGTTTCAGAGTCCTCAGATGAGTTGAATTGGAGGTTGAAACAGAAGCACTGAAAGAAGTTCAAGTGGCCGTTTAATTGTAGTAGAAGCAAGCACACTTTTTTTGGGGAGGGATTTATTTTTCTTGCATTCTGTTTGTAACACAAATAATAAAGCCTTCAATATGTTGACTCTCTGACTCCTTCCACAGCTACAATGGTGTGGATCGTCAACATGGCCGACACCGAATGGCCACCAAAAAGGAACTCGACAGAAGCGGCGGCGCCTCAACAAGAAGCTCCAGAAGGTGAGAGTGTGGTCAAAGTGATCTGGTCCCAGAGCGGTTAGCTTCTTAAACCGCGTTGTTCCGTCTAACTGGTGTCACCTGTCTGCAGCCGTGGCGTCTCCGGCTCCCACCACTCTGTCGGACGACGGAGGCTTCAACCCGTCGTGGGTCAACCAGCAGCAGCACCAGCTGGGCCCGCTCCAGACCACCGACGAGACCAGACGGGAGGTCCAGGAGCTGCCCTCCGCTCGCCCTCCTGTTGAAGACGACGATGAGGAGAGTGAGTACAAATATATAACATGGAATATTAAAGCTTTATTTTAGTAATTTTCCTATACATCTGTGCTTCTGCCCATAAATGTCTTCATACACTAGAATTCCAGCATTATCATCAGTGTCGTGTATAGTTACACCATCCAACACGAGGGTAATAACTACATTATGATGCGTTTAGATGTTCCTCACAGCCCTAATACGAAGCCGAGCTCTGTAATTCAAACTTGTGAATCCCCAGATCGTCTGACTCGGTGTGTAATCATCATCTTTCAGTTCACTTTTCTTCAAAACACATAAAACATTTTGGGAATGCTTTCATGTGTTCCCCTTTCTGTGAAATTAGTGCGTATGTGACTGCGACAACATGTTTGGCCCTAGAATGTTTTTAGTCGAAGCACATTAGGAAGCGATTATTCATGGAAATTGCTAGGTTTCACGTCCGAGCTCTTTCTGGGAGTTAAAGCTTGGGTAAATATGGGGTCGGAGCTCTTGTTTGTACAGTAATTACAGTCGAGAAAAGATTTCTATGGGGGTTGGAGGGCGTGGAGCCGAGGCGAATCTCGTGTCTGAATTGACTCCACCCTGAATGTGGTGTCCTCCCGTGTTCTCAGGGGGCGTCAAGTTGGGCCTTGGAGACTTCATCTTCTACAGCATGCTGGTGGGAAAGGCCTCGGCCACAGCCAGCGGCGACTGGAACACCACGCTCGCCTGCTTCGTAGCCATCCTCATCGTGAGTGACCACGGCTGCTTATTTTGGTGTCACCGCAAACCTCTCCTCTAAGCACAATATCTCTCTCAGCACAATATCTAACCCCGCTTTACGCCAACCACTTGATTGTACAACAGGCCGTTTATTTTTCTCTTCCTTCCCCCCTCAGGGCTGATTTTGTTTAGTACACAATCTCTTCAAAGTGCTATTTCCTCTTGTGTTTTATTGTGTCTTCCTCTGCCCCCGCAGGGCCTGTGTCTGACTCTGATCCTCCTCGCCATCTTCAAGAAAGCGCTCCCCGCTCTGCCCATCTCCATTTTTTTCGGCCTAGTCTTCTACTTCGCCACAGACAACTTGGTGCAGCCCTTCATGGACAGGCTGGCGCTACACCAGTTCTACATTTAGCCGGCCGCTGCCCTGATAACCCTCACCCACATAGCCCTCCGGCCAACAACACGACAGCCGGGGGAACAAAGGGCCCCTCCTAAGAACTCGCGATGATGGGGACACACATTTTTGTTTTGCCTTTTTTTCTTTCCGGCGCCGAGGGAGGGTATTGCCCACCACAGCTGTTCTTAGATATTTTATTTCGGTTTTAAACCAAGAAGTGACATTTCTCGCTCGGCCTGGGAAGTCATCTTCAAACCGTCGATCACCGGCCTCAATCCAAACCGAGAAGTTAGTCGGAGTGTTTTACCTTTTTATTTATCTAGGGGAGCTTTCACAAGAGCTCGTCTGCTTCTTCTCAGCAGCACCCTGCATCCCGTTCACACAGAATCATATCTGGGAGTCGCCCATCACAGCCCTCTACAACTGGGGCTTTACAGGTGCTCAGGGACACCTCGGTGGTAGCTGTTGAGCGTGGGGAGACCGTTTCATTGAATCTCCGTTCAAAGACTTTCATCAAACATCTTCATTTTTTTTTTTTTTTCGACTTCTGAGCTGCCGCCGCCCTCCCCTCCCAAAACTAAACCCAAGATTAAAAAGCCTTCGTCAAGCTAACGGACACTCTGCGATGATGTTGATAATAGATCGGTAAATGTGTAGTTTGATTGTGTTTGAGCTGTCAGTCACCAGACGTGCTTTCCTCACCGCTGTTAAGAATGGTTAAGACGTCTTTTGTTTTCCCACTTTGGACACATGAGAACCGAAACTCTGAAGCCGGAGAGCGATTCACACCCTGAAAGATTTACACTGAGCGGGATGTTTAGAGCGTGTGAATCTTTCTCACGGGGGAAAAAGAGGACACGTTTATCGTCTCTAGAGTTAAGATACGAGTGTAAGTGTGACACTGACTTGTCACCGTGTTTCCCGCCGTTCATTTTATGTCAAATCACATTTGAAGTCGGAGCCTCGCAGAGGGAGGGAAGCTCCCACCAACACTCACACCTGAGACTTGCCTGCCGTGTCAGTCACGTACTGTCAGCCACTGAGCAGTTCTGCTGGAGCAGTCGTAGTTTCAGTGCCTTGCTCAAGGGCATTTCAGTAGTAGTTGTTGTTGTTATTGTTGTTGTGGGACAGAAATGTGCTTTTCGTTCTGTTCCCTGACTGAGATTTAATTAGTTTTTGTTTTTCAGTCTGTCCAGGGATTGTAACCTGTGATCATATGGTCACGAGCTCTGAACCTTTAGGCTCTAGCTGCCCTCATGACGCTCGCCTGGTGCTGTCTGGAACTATGCTCCATTCCAAGCTATACACAGATACCTGTTGTGTTTTTTTTCTAGAAATGCATAAGAGGGACTTTGTACTTTTTGAAACATGAGTGTGAGTGTTAACGGGGTTCCTTCACAGATCAGTAAATTTGACATAAATGATGTGCATGTTTTGAGATAAAGTCCTGATGAATGAGGAGCTGTAAATCTAGTTTGAAAACAATCTCCAGTTATCAAGCAGTATTTGCTTAATTGTCTATTTTAATCAAGTTAAAAACAAAGCAAAATGGTTAAATAATGGTTTTGTGAAATATTGATATGTGTATGAACCCAAACTCTGGCTTCTCATATATGAGACGATGCAGATGGATGGAGGAGGACGAGCGGCGCTGGTTGCTCTTCATGCTTTCAGAGAAGAAACCAGGAGGTTTAGTTTGCCCTGAAACTTTTTTGTTTTTGTTTTTAGGGAATGTGTTGGGTGACTGGCTTTTTTCTGTCCTTCACATGCATAACGTGTGTTATGCAAGGTTATTGAATTCAGATTTTGTTTTTTAAATAAATAATGAAAGTAGTACTCTTCTTTTGGTTTGTTTTTTTGATTGAGTCTGACGGATTCAACAGTTGATAATGTCTTAAAATAACCCGGATGATGTCATCAAGGTTTCGGCCTCTCGCGAGTGAAATAGTAAATCTCTGGAGTTTCACGAATTATTGGCTAAACATGATGTTGTACTACTTCCTAGTTAGCATGGAGACTTAAGTATGCGTATCAGTACAACAATGTATAACTATTCCACCACAATTGTCTTTTACATTCTGCAAATTCTTCATGAAACGGTGCTGAACCTAAGTAAATGTACATAAATATTGTTAGCAGAAAAGGCTAAATAGTACTCTAGTGCTAGTACTAGGGCCTGCTAGAGTTGTACTTATTATTGGATCATTACCACTGTTGCATACATCTGTAAACAACATTACAATGTTTTCAAATTAGTTTAATCTGTAATAATTGATTACATGCACTAGTCACTGTCAGAATGTCTCGCTCTGAATTGTAGTGGAGTAGAAGTATAAAGTTGCAGAAACTGGAAATACTCAAAGTACAATCACCTCAAACATTTTACTACTAGTACAGTACTTGAATAAATGCATCTAGTTGCTTTCCACCACTGGATAGTTGAACTTGAACCTGTGTGATGAGATGTTTTACTTCTGTGAAGCTGGACTTATCTCTCACAAACTCCTGTTGTCTGTCCTGCATCCTCTGCTCTGCTCTCAACCCTCCCGGATAATGACGCAAAAGCATCCCTGCAGATGGTGGGAACATTGTGGACATTCCTCGGCGTGCTGATGCGCTGGTATCCCGCTGGCGCTCTGCCTGGCGCGCTGGACGCATTAGCTGTCACCATGGGGACCGTTTGGCCTCCGCCGGCCGGGACAGTGGCACAGTATGGCAGTTTACCCAGAATGTTTAGCCTCATACTGTGACTTACCTAACAAGCCCCGAGCGAGGCCTCTTTTCTAGCTCATGTGGGTCCTGCTGCTCGGCCGGGGAACTACACGGTTAATTCCATAAGGCTTCTCCTGCATTGACTCCAGACACCTGTTCTGTTCAGATTAGTTTACACCTAACATTTGAAGCTGTTTGGGTCCTTTCCCAGAAAAAGATTAACCCCATCTCTAGACATTCCCAAAGACGAAGAATCCCCATTGAGAGAAATTTGAACCTTTTGTTTCTGTTTCCTTGCAGATGTGAAATTAGACGTTGCATTTCTTTGTAGGCCTTTATGCTCGTTCCCTGACGAGTTGATGGGACTACAGAGTGAACTGACGTAGCCTGTCAATCACTGGCATCCTCTTTATAGGGTGCACTTAAGCAGGAAACGATGTGGCTGTGTGTGTGTGTGTGTGTGTGTGTGTGTGTGTGTGTGTGTGTGTGTGTGTGTGTGTGTGTGTGTGTGTCACACCTTGTGTATTACAGGTTTCCCAGGATAGCTCTGCTAAGGGGATTACTGTGCATGGGAGGGATGTCTGCTCCATGTAAGGAATTGAGGATTACACTTCAATAATCGCTGGCAACAAGCACAGACACTCAACGGCGCAGAAGAAAAGAGCTAAAGCTCAGACACGAAGAAGAAAAAACCCCTGCAAAAGGTGAATAAAACATTTCAGAGATGTCTAAGGACAAGCTGGAGGGCCTGGTGCAGCGCATGGAGGAGACGCTCTCGGAGATGGAGCAGCTGAAGGTGCACTGCGGGAAGCAGAGCGAGGAGCTGAGCCAGCTGGTGGTGGAGCTCCGGAGAGAGAACCAGGAGCTGGTGGAGAAGTACAACCAGCTCACTGTGGAGATGAAGGAGGCCAAGGAGATCATAGAACAGCTCATGGACACGAAACATGCCTTTAATGCAAAGGAGAGGCAGGCGCAGAAGCTCAGTCGGCAGCTCTGAAGGCCCACGAGGAGGATGAAGACACGGCCCACGGTGGATGTGACCTGCTGGAGTCCTGGAGGGAAACGACACTGGACATGGTGGATGGAGAAGAAGAAAAAAAAGCAGCTTGTTGCAGATTTCTAAATACTGGGTGGGCATGAAGGCTAAACTGGGCACAGCTGTTTTCTTAAACATATAGAAAGTGTGTTTTTCCTTCTGCATATGTGTACATTTTAGGTTCGGAGGGGATGAATATAAAGCTTAGTAATTTGAATGTTAACTTAAATCCTGTGGCTTAGGGCCTCTGTTTAAAGCCACGGCTAGACGTAATGACCAGGAATCAAAACTGGAAGTCTCCCAGAGATGTGGAAAAATGTGGACTCTGTTTGAAAAAGGGGGGAGGAGGGGGGGGGTTACAAAAGGCATTGTGCTCATTAGGTTTCTATAATTGAAACAACAGCATGCCTAAGCCAGGCTGCACTGCCCCTGTAAAGATTTTATTTGATGATCTGTTATTTTTAGTTGTGAAGTGCCCAGGAGAGGCGGGTGGCCCCCTATTTCTGGTGTTTGTAGAGTCAAAGTGCTAAAAATACCTCATCATCCCTCCCTACTCTTAATCTTGTAAAGTTGGGGACTTCAAGGGGCCTCCTTTTACACTTAGATAATAGTGTATTATTCACGTACTCCAATAAACGATAAATGCTCAGTGGATTTCTGAAACTGACAATCACTCGTGTTGGCTTTTTGCATCACGTACGACTTGAAGACTATAAAGACGAAGGTTGTGATTTGATGTTCATTGAACCTGAATCCATTATTGAATCGTATTGAACGCCTTTATATGTGGGTTTACATTTTCGTGACAAAATGTATAAATATCTTAAAATTCAAGATCTATAATAAGTGCATTGAGTCCATTGAACTTGAGTGGTGTTTGGACTCGCATACGTTTGGAAAGGTTCTAGTTACCTGTTCTGTGATTTTAAACATTTATACTGACTGAGTCATGCAGTCTGGCCTAAGGATGGAACATAATCCTTCAGTGTAACCAGATAAACACACATGTGGCTTGAATGGGTTTTGGTGGCGTTAAAGCTTTTCTTTGGTTTATTCACATGTGAAGAAAAACGTTTTGGAGCCAGCGTGGCTCTCTGGCTCTTTCACACACACTTAAGAATGAATGAAACAGTAGAAAGTTTGAAGACAAGTACACATTACACCCAAGATGTCAGCCCACAACTACATTACGCTGCACTATTTCAGCAGTTTTGTGTGTCCGTTTTTAGAAGCCAGTTGTTTAAAACCTCACCCCCAAAAGAGAAGAGAGAGGAGGGGTTACATCTGTTTGGGAAACGTATAGGCAGACGTTTAAACAGCTTTGGTAGTGGCCGCGGCGGTTTCCTCTTTAAAACCCAAAATAATCACTTTTCTATGTTGTTCTCAAACATGTTCGGGGTTATGCAGCAATTAAATTGCCAAATTCTTCAAAGAGCCTTTGTGTATTTGAGATCAGTCTTTTAAATTATTTAGAAAACTTCAGGGATTGATTTCATTTGTTTGTTTTTTGCTTTTTTAAATTTAACCCACATTTTTTGGGTTTCAGAAAAGCAGCAAACAAAGAAAATGAATTCTGTGTGTGTTGTAATCAAGCTTCTCTGTGTCTTGTTTACATAATGGAGCTGATCCGAGTGCATTTTAGCGCACGTGTTCTCTGTTGTTGCACTGGCTAATGGTCGCCGCAGTGCACTGTGCTCATGCGGCGGTTGCAGCTTATAACACCATCCGGACTGACGGTGTCGTCACGTAGCACCAACCCTCCAGTTCCCGCTCAGGTTAAACACTGTTAGCTCTCTCAGCACTGTTGCATTGCACTGTTAGCGCAGTTAGCACACCCAGTTTACGTCAAAGGGAAGAATCTACCAAGAAAAATATTTAAAAGGGGATAAACAATGCTGATTTTGCAATTATCATAGTTATTGTATGCCACGCTAGCGCACAGCTGCAGGAATGGCGATGCCTGATGGTTGGTCACCACTGTCTTGACATCTTGTACAAACATTTATGGTCCCCAGAGGATGAATCCTACAGATTTAGCTCTTCTCCTCTAGCGCCTCTGTTAGGTCTAAAATCTTTGATTTTCATGAAAATATTTGACCAACTAGTGAATGGATTGCTGTAAAATGTGGGGCAGTTATTGGTGAACCCCTCATGATGAATTTTTTAAATCGCCGATGCCTTACTCATCAGGTACACATTTCACTTTGTCCAACACTTTGGTTTATGTTTAAATACCTGCAAAACTAACAACTTTTTCAGGTGTATTCTCTTGTTTGAACACCTGTAAACAAGGAGAAAGTAAAACCAAAGGGTTAAATCATCATATTGAGTGCTACCAAACACAATCTTTTCTTTTGACAAAGTAATTTAACATTTGGGGCCCGTTTCAGCTAAAAATGACAACCTTTCCTTTCGCATTAGACCCAGACGCTTAAAGGGGATGTCTTTGGATGGTTACCCTGGTATTACATGGACGTGTGGGAGGACATTATAATGACACATAGCAAAGTGGGAATAAACCATGGAGGACGTTTGCTCACGGGGACCTTACAACAAACGACCACGTTGATTAACTGTTATTTTTACAGGCTGAAATTACAGACTGCGCGTGAAGGATCCCCATCTCTGTCAGGAGGGGCTCGCGGGAGCTGCTGGTTACAAAAAGCGCGCCTATGACGCCGCGGAGGAGGTTCAACAGAGAGGACTTTCTCTTCTGTTGCTGCTCCTGGTTGGTTTCCTGTTGGACGCAAGACAGATCTAGAGAAAGAGAGAGAGAGAGAGAGAGAGGCAGGGAGCGAGACAAAGGGTTGCAGCTAGATAACCCTCCTCATATATCCAGGACACTGCACAACTTTTCAGACTTCAAGTCAAAGCTCCCGGAGAGAAACCAGCTGTCAGGCCTGCTGCGTCACGCACGGTCCTCCGCAAGGATCCACCGGCGGTTTTGGACTCCAAGTAACCGCATTTATAGCCACTAAACACGGTGAGTAGTTGCGATGTTTCTTCTCAAGTCTCATTTCTGTTAAATAACAGACTAATCCTTTTGTTGCAATGTGGAAGATGGAAATATTCATTAGAGGAGATGAGAAATAAGTTTTACACGTTTACACAAGGTTCATAAGAAAGTGTATAGACTGACTGACTCATAGTTACGATAAATAACAAAAGCAATTGTGTAAAGAAAAAATAAACTAACCTGGAATATTATAGAGATTTAATAAAGTTTGTACAGAACACAAGACTCTGCTTGCCCTCACTGACTAACGAATAATTGGTAATCTGGGTGGATAAAAGCTTGTATAGCCTGAGGAGAAAGGCTTTATGAGTTGGTGAGAGATGCAGGAATCTCCAAAATGATTTGTTCAAATGTTGATTGTGCGCAGGGTGAAGAATATCATTGAAATGAGAGGACAGATATAGGTGATTATTAATGCATGTCATTTATCTAGCAAAAAAAAAAACAAACATTTGCTGATTCCAGCCTAAAATGTGATGAGCTGGTGACTTTGATGTGGTTTTATTGTTTAGCACGACTTTCTTTAATGTATTCTTTAAGTTTTCAAACTATGTGATGACTTTAACATGTCTGCAGCACGAGTTCAGTCGTTCATTTTAGTGTCTTCTTAGCACTGGAGTTTGAAGGGTTTCATTGCCAAACACTGATTTGTATCTGAACTAAAACATATAACTCAGACATTTAAGGACAGTTTTCAATTAGTGTATTTGTTGATGTGCATAAAATGAACAATTTTGGCCTTCAATTTAATTTAAAGTCATTAAACACGTAAACATGTCACATGTTCCTCTCAAATTTCAGGATTTGACACCTTTCTCTGTTTTTATATAATTGTGTTATTAACATTTTTTGATTTTGGTCGAACAAAACATGCAATTTGAAGACAACACCTTGGGTTCTAAAAACATGTATTAGCATTTATCACAATTTTATAATATTTTTGGACTAAAAGATTCATTGATTAATGTTAGAAAACAGCCAACAGATGAATTAGTTATTAGTATTAAGTATTCGGGCAGCTCCGGTCATTAGCTGCCTTAATACTTTATCTGTATAGTTATTGAGATGCCCACACAGAAGATCACCACCACCCAGTGAGGATGACTCCATTATGTTGCTCAATTCTGGGCGTTTGTTGCAGCAAGTGTGTTTGTGTTGGAGACGGATCAGACATGCTGACTGCCTGTCTTCTCTCCTCTCTGACATAACCTCCCCTCTGACTTCTTGCCTGTTGGTGGTGGGGTTTAACGGTCCTCACTGCCGGGGCATCCGGTCATCATGGCAGACGGGGTCAGACGGGGTCAGAGGTGATTTTTGGCAGCTCCAGCCGACCCCCTTCTCTCCCTTTATTAATCATTTAGTCCATACAATTTCGGAAAATGTTGAAAAATAAACATTTCTCCAAGTCCATTGTGACACAGGACTAAGAAAACCAACTTATATTCAAATTTAATACACAGAGGCCAGTAAATGTTTTGGCATTTTTGCTTAAAAAAGTACTGTGAAAAGGTAAAAAGATGAATAAATGATCAAAATTGCTGCTGATTATTTCTGTTCAACGACTAGTTAATTAATTAATTAATTGACTGATTGTTTCAGCCTTAAATTACTCTCTCCTCTGTGGATTGGATAAAAAAAATCTGCAAATTGTATATTCCCCGCTCCCAAAGCTCCAGGTTTTCATCAGACATATACTTTACTAACTGCAACCACAGATGCAGCTGTTGATTATCTGCTGTGGTCGATGGCTGCAAACCAAACCACTGTTGAATCATTCATCTGTGTGTTCCTTCAGCTTGATGAGCTGCTTAAACAAAATCATTACCACACTCTGATTTATAACTGATTTATATACGTGGTGATATTTCAGGAAACGCTGCAGGGCAATAAAACTGACTGTGAGCCAAAACTGAGGCTGATACTTTGTGTTTTTTTATTGTTTTGTGTTGTTGGATCAGATGAGGGGAGAAGTGTCTTTCTGCCCTCATAGATTCTGTTATCCTGTTTGTGTGTCCCATCAGTTACAGTTTCCACTCTTGTTGCCCAGGCTTGTTGCTCAATGTGTAAAAGACTTGATTAGTCACAGTGACTAACTCTTGACGTCTCTTCTTCTTCTTTTCTTTTCTTTTCCAGGGAACAATGAAGATGCTCCTGCCTCTGGTAACCCTCCAGCTGCTGTTGGCTCCAGTGCTCATGGTAAAATCCCAGTGGATGAAGAAATTCGCACTAATAACAAACACTGAATGAATGAAAATATACAAGTATTATAAGTTAGATTTGGTTGACAAAACAATCAAAACATTGATTGTCCATGTTGGATTAAAAATTCAGTTTAAAAATGTGTTTGAAACTGAATGAGATTTGGTTTGAAAGCAAAGTTAAAGCATTATTACAAGGTTAATGTTGTTGTTTGTTTACTTTGTGATGAGAGTATAACTGGTGTGTTGTGTCCAGGTGCCCGGTGTGGATCACTGGGACTCATGGGGTCCTTATGGAGAATGCAGCCGGAGCTGTGGCAGCGGAGTGACTATGAGAACAAGAAGCTGTATCACACACAGGTATGTCGCCTACCTACCGACCTACTTAT
>NW_022280037.1:10114558-10121738 GCF_004355925.1 Anarrhichthys ocellatus
CTACCTACCTACCTACCTACCTTCTTATCTTTAATGCACCTACATTTACAGAAACATGCATATTTAAACACACTCTCTTTGACCCTCTCAGCTCATTGTGAGTGCCTGAATACACACACAGGTTGTGAATCAAGCTAATTGAGAGGTTCGTGGTTCACAGATCGTATCTTGATCGTAAAAGAATGCCTTGAAGTCAGGAGGACGTGGGCTTGTCTTGCATCCAGAGCAGACTGCAGGGAGGGGCCCTTTAATATTAGAAGGACTTCTCTTTCCTGGGTGTTGGCTGCTTGTGAGGATCACTCTGCTGCACATGTTTTTTTTTTAAGTATAATTTCTTTAAATATGGTTTTGTCCATTTATAGGTTGTTTTGTAACCTCTGACTGCACATGACAGAGTGAGGAGTGTTGTTGTCAGCTTACATTGTAAATATTCAGAACTGGAATCCAGCCGGCGTGTTGCCTCATGTAACACATAATGTGATCTGTGCTCATGACGGGGGAAGTGGTGTGTTCAAGTCTCTCAAAATCCTGTAGTATATACGAGAGAATAGCAAAATATACTTAAATCATCAAAAGTAAATGTACTTATTCTGCTGAAAAATGTCCAATGTGTTTGATATATTATTATATATGACACTATTAGATTTGAATGACTGATGCTTCGATGTGTAAGCAGCTTTTTATTGTTGAGTTGGAGCTAGTTTCAACTAGTTCATATACAGTTTGGTAGTGTGGTCCAGTTGCTCTCTCCAGTGGGTCACAAGTTATCTCTGACGGGTCAAGAGATGATTGAAAGATAAAAAACACGTTCTCTTTAATCTTTTTGTGCTTTTGTTGTAACATGTTGCAACTCAAACTGTTAATATAAATGAAACAATCAGAGAAGTTTAAAGGAGAATTCTGGAGCTGCAAACAACTCATAGACATCTGAAATGTGACCAGAGGCTCCAACAAAACATTTCTTTTTTAGTTTGGGAGTCTCTGGTATCTTTAAATATGTGTTTTGGATGTGATGTAAGCAATAACTACAGATTTCAGATACATGTCATCTGTCATCCTTCATCCTCTGTTTGCTGTGTTTCTAATCTTTGTGACCCTAAAATACTCACTGAAATATAGGTGTGTCTTATTGAGCAATAACTCAGAGGGAATTTGATGAACGTAGATGATTTGTTTTGCCCACCAGGCAGAACGTGTCTATAATGAGCTGTTTCTTTAACGTGTCCAAACAGTTTTCTGATACACATTTTGTTGCATTCATGGGAAGGAGAAACTGTAGGACAATGCAGTTTTGTTCTGATAGATCTCTGTCGGGTTGGTGATGTTTGGTGTTTTCCATTGATCTGTGTAAGATGCTGGTTTCCAACATGTCCAGTCAGTTGATGACTCAGACTGTCTGTCAGTGAGTCTGTTTCCCGTCTGTAGCTGAATGATGAATAACAGGGAAGAAGTCCCGCCCACTGCTACCTATTCGGATGAACTCTGTCATATCTTGTCTGCCAGAATCACACCTTTAAATACTATGATTAAACTTCTGTTGACTCGTTGGGTGCTTTGCAGGAACTCCCATTTTAGCATAAAATGACCTCACCTCATGGGATATAATCTATTTAAATTGTCTACGATCAATAATGT
Organism: Anarrhichthys ocellatus; assembly: GCF_004355925.1. NCBI lineage: Eukaryota > Metazoa > Chordata > Actinopteri > Perciformes > Anarhichadidae > Anarrhichthys > Anarrhichthys ocellatus. The sequence goes on from NW_022280037.1 coordinate 10,116,194, forward strand.
AGCTTTTCTGTTATGTGCCATTTTAATTAAAAAATACAGTTTGATGCTCCAAATGTTTATTTTCCACTCCAAAGTTGAAAAGTTGAAGGCTGGATGCTGCCGCTGAGTGTTTGGACATGTTTAAGTTTGGGTTTGGCGTGCTGACAGGAGCGTGTCTTGTTTTTACAGCTTAAGGGCAGGTACTTTTTGAGGTGACTTAATCATGAGTTATCAGCGTGGCTGCTAGGGAGGATGGCGAAACAATCCGCTGTCTCACGGTTCAGCAATGCATGCACGGATGTTTGTGCTAGTTTTGGGCTCAACGGTGACGATGCTGAGGCTTCTCCTCGTGCTGAGAGCTCGTTTTCTTTTTATTACATGCAGAGATTAAAGAGGAATGCCACTTAATGCCTGAAACTTGTCATTTAGAAAGTCTGAGCTAACATTTTTATACAAACCTCACCTAGTCATTATATGTTAGTGTCACAGCGATGACCCATGAAGTTTTAATGAAAGTTTAGTTAGAAAAGATGCAAAAGGGGATTTCTACAGCACCGCACCAGTAAGGCAAATGAAAACACACATTTGTGGCTTAAAAGGGCATTACCCGTGAAAGCAGTTTTAAAATGTCGTCTGTGGCTCTCAACGAGCTTTCCAAAATCTGAAAAAAATAACCATAATGGGAAATGTAGGATCCAGTGTTTTTAGAGCTTTACCTATATTAGGGACTAAAAGTCAGGATATCTGCTTCACTGTTTACCCTCCTTTGTTAAATATGTCTCTAACAGATCAGATCCCCCAACTTTATAGATAGTGCAATACTCAATCTCTGGAGTACCTCTTTAAATCATTTAAAGCTCACAAAGATAAATCACACAAGACATCACAGATTACCTTTCCTCTTGTCTCTTTGTTTTAGGACGATAATTTGGAAAATTCTGCCTCCACATCAGGCCAAGCATCAGGTTTAATCTGTAAAAACATCATCCAGGCATGTCTCATATTGATGCTCTGCTTTCTACACACAGGGCTGATGGAGGACACAACTGTGTGGGACCAGACAAGTCCTACCGCACCTGCAACATCCAGGTGAACAAACAAACGAACCAGAAACAATGTATTACTTTTGTATTGTGTGTCTTCCTTAATTAAATAAAACATATATTTTGTTTTGATCATATTTGATTGAAGGATATTTAACTTTGTTCTCCCGTCAGGACTGTCCTGAGGGATCCAAGGATTTCCGTGAAGAGCAGTGCTCCCAGTTTGATGGCACTGACTTCCAGGGGAAACTCTACAAGTGGCTGCCTTATTATGGAGGTCAGAAGCAAAGTAAAAGTAGTATTTGCAAGAGCTCCAAACCCCAGCTAATATACATATAAACATACATCTTACTAAGGTGCCACGGCTGTGTAACGAATGAATTGAGGTGAAATTGTTTAAATGACCTTTATTCTAAACTGAAGCTTGTGTCTCTGACAGCTGAGAACCCCTGTGAGCTGAACTGCATGCCGAGAGGAGAAAACTTCTTCTATCGTCACCGCAGCTCTGTGGTGGATGGGACGCCCTGTCACCCTGGACGGAGGGACGTTTGTGTGGAGGGAGTCTGCAAGGTAGGCTGCTCAGAAAACGAACACGCACACACATTTAGATCAAATGTGATGCGATAAGAAAGGTGAACAACTAGACTACATAAAGAAATGAGATGAGCAACGTCTGCTAGTTTTAAGAAACTTATGTTCATCATCTTGCTGTTAATTAATTCCACCTTTTTCTAACATCATTTTTTTTTTCAGTTTTAGCCATTATCAACTTCTGCTGCCAACTGTTTGGCTACAATACGTCATCCCTACAGCTCTCTAAAGCTTGAGTGATTCCTGAGATCATGTTTGTGGCAAAAAGAGCAAATTAACAATATGTAACTCTCAGTAGCGCATCATTATTTCGTGACCCTTGATCAATAATTTATTTACGAACTTTTCTAGGTTTTTTTAATCTCCTTATAAGTATCATTATTATTAATCAGTAGACCTTTGTGACAGAACTTTAGTTCCATGCATGCTGCTCTCCGTCTGACCCTGTCCTGAGGCTGCTCAGATTAACCTGCACTGGAACGCTGAGGTGAAGCCATGAATGTTCATGACCGTAGAGCTTTGTTTTCAACAGAAATGCAACCGCTCGTCTTATCAGCGGTGCAGATTTGATCCACTGACGTGATCAGTGTGTCCATCCGTCATTTTATTCGTAAATCAAAGTCACAGGAATGAAACATGTCAGGGGCTCAGAGGGTTTACAGGGTTTCATTAACCAGAGTGGACACAGCGAGCAGCAGGATGAAGGATTAGTTTCACTTTGTGGTAATATCAAACACTTGTTCTGATCTCATGTAATTATCACAGCGACCTTTTCCTCATGAAACACCTCCACTATTTAACCTCTGACATCATGTCTTCATCTCCTCCTCTGTGGGGAGCAGCTGTCCAAAACCCACTCTGTTCTCATGTCTTATTTCTGAACCTTATTGTTCCTTTGCTTTTTAAACCTTCACGTATTTAACCTCCAGCTCCAGATTTCTGTTGCGTGGTTTTGAGATTGTTACTTTCACAGAAACATCGTGTTCCCACAGGTCTACTTTTCTCTTCCGCCTTGTTAAACCTGGTCTTGTATTGGTTTAGTTTGGCGACTGAAACCAGCAATTCTGTGACTGGACTTTTGCCCGTTTGAGGGTTTATGTAGTAAAGTGGATGCAGCACACTTTTTATGTGCAGTTTTTATTTTTGTGTTTATATTCTTTGCTCAGCCACCACTTAAATAAACATTATGTGGGTTTTATCATACCTGTAAAAGCACGGCTGTTGGAACAGATTACATTTGATGAATTCAATATATTCATGCACACAGCACTTCTACTAAGTGGTTCTCCATCAAATCACTGCACATTAAAACTCTCCTGCATTTGAGTCTGAAGAGGGAAAAAATATTAATAAATTCTTACAGATTCTTATTGAAGGTTCTGCAAACTGTTTCGAAAGTTTGGATATTACATATCTGCATAGTCATGCGTGCAACGCAGGTTCTTACATCTTGTTAAATCAGGTCTTGTTCTGCAGAAACCGGCAATTCTGGGACTGGACTCTTGCCTTTCTGAGGGTTTATGTAGTAAAGTTGTCTCAGCACATTTTTTATGTGCACATTTTATTTTAGTGTTGGTGTTCTTTACTCACTAAAAAAACGTCATGTGTGTATTATCATCACGATACCTACAGATAAAATGTTTCCCTACTTTTTCCCTCCTCAGCGTCTCGGCTGTGACAACACGTTGGAGTCTCTTCAGCAGGAAGACCCCTGCCTGCAGTGTGGGGGGAACGGACAGTCCTGCTCCCAAGTCAAGAACAGCTTCTCTGTACGCGACCTGCCAACCGGTACGCTACACATTTATTACTACCAGATGTTTTCAATCATCTCATTTGATTTATCTGTTGCTGAGGTACCAGAAAGCTCTGATTTCTTTTGTCTGAGTTTGCAGCATTTCGTAGATTGTGTGTGTGTGGAATGAGTTGCGTCTCATTTTCATCTCAGGCTACAACCAGATGTTTATCATCCCTGTTGGAGCCACCACCATCAGCATCAGAGAAACTGTGGCCACTCGCAACTACCTTGGTGAGTTTGTGTTTCCAGAAAACAGACTATTAGAAGATCAGGAGAAATAGTTTACAGCCTGTACGTACTGTTCTGATTGTATTCTGTACATACAATGACTGTAACCTCTGTGCATGGCCAGCTATCAAGAACCTGCGTGGTGAGTACTACCTCAATGGCCACTGGGTTATCGAGTTTTCCAGGGCGACACCCATTGCTGGGACTGTGCTGTACTATCAGCGAGGAGCTGAGGGTGACAACATCCCCGAAACCATCATCGGCCGTGGCCCCACCACCGAACCCCTCGTTATTGAGGTAACATTGATTATTTTCTTTGTCTGTCAAATGTTTCGCTCGAATTTGGGCCTAATTTCAGGAACATTCACAAACATTAGGATTCGACCTCTGGTGACCATGAATAATATACGTAGTACACTCATGGGAGACCTGAAAAATACTTTGTCTTGGACAAAAGTAGCGATCAAAGAGACTTTTTCAAGACGTTGGTGACATTAGAGAAAGAGTCATTAAAAAAATGAGGTTTCGTCCTCTAAGGACCAGGAATCTGGCCTTTGGACCAAAGTTTTGGACAGACTAGCAAACAATCTGAAGCAACAGATCTCAATGTTTATAAATGGAGTTTAATCTTTATGTCCAACCCTCTCCTCTCAGCTGATCAGCCAGGAGCCAAACCAAGGAGTGGAGTATGAATTTTATCTTCCCAATGGACGCTCCAGACAGGGCTACTACTGGAGTTTCGGATCTTGGTCTTCCTGCAGCAAAGAGTGTGGATCAGGTCAGAGTCTCAGACAAACACAGTCAATAATTTAAACATCCCCAAATGCAGACCAGTACGTGTTTAATGCTTTTCTTAACCTGCTTCTTGTAAAATGACACAAGTCAGTTCTCATTCTTACCGTCATCAGGCTACCAGTCTCGTTTGGTCTTCTGCACCATTGACAACGAGTCCTACCCCGACTATCTCTGTGCATCTCTGCCGAGGCCACAGACCAACCGTACATGCAACCCTCATGCATGCCCACAGATCCGCAGGTAAACTGCACTCAAGTTTCACCTGTAAAAATGTGACATTTCAGTGGCAGAATTTTCAACAGAATCCAGATTTCATTTTGTTCCTTTGGGAGTGTTGCTTTTTTGTTTGTGCTCGTAAAAGTGGAACAATCAGCAGCTTGTTGACTGTTGTTGGTGTGTTGTGACTGTCTGAAAGGATGGCGTACCTGTATCCACCACAGTTGTGGAGATCCTCAAAAAGGCCCAGAGCCTATGTGATCAGGTAACTCAGGCTCTGTAGTCGTAGTGTTTAGAGTTTTAGCAAACACAGGGGGAGATCTTAATCATTTAGTCATTATTTTCTCTGAGCATGCATGATCGATTTTTTAGTATTTCTCTTAAATAATATCCATTCTATACTTCATATTGACACCTGGAAAATGCAAAAAATCTTTAGCTATGTGCCAAAAAATAATTCAGAAGTGTAATAAATGTCAAACTCTCCCCCTTCAGATGTGTTTGACTCTATAACATCTGTGTTTAACGCAAAGCCTCGTTCCTCCATGTGGGTTGAGAACGAAGGCAACTGTCCAGCTCAGAGATCTCCTTTCAGCCTTTAAATGATCCTCATTCGTCTTGGACACACTGGACGTCTCTCTCTCCGGGGAGACCAGGTGGTGATTTGACAGCAGATTTCCATCAAAGAAACCTCCTCCTCCTCTAACCTCCCAACCTGAGGCCCCTGTACCAGATCGCTGAGCTGGGCTGCTGCCGGATCGCTTTAGCAAACTGTATAAAAGCTCTCTGTGCGTTAGTGTAGCTGGTGTGTTGTGAGGTGTTCGTTAAAGGTTAAAGGTCGTCATGCGGGGGGGGGGGGGGGGGGGGGGGGGGTTTGATGGAAATGTGCTGTCAAATG
>NW_022280037.1:10121838-10147168 GCF_004355925.1 Anarrhichthys ocellatus
GGGGGTATTGGGGATTGTGTACATCTGAATGGCACACAGCAGCAGTGAGTGTGGTAGTAAATAGCCGGGGCTTCAGTCAGTGACTCTCTGGTATTTCCTGCTTCTTTTCTTTGATGCTGAGATGTTTAAGAAGCTCGGGGGACGCTAACTGCACCCTCTTTATCCCTCAATTGAAAGATATAGACCAGGAACAGTTGATGTTGGTGTATATGTGTGCTGACGGGGCAGAGGTAACACTTGAGCTTGCTGGTTTTCTTTCTTTGTGATTAATGCTTCTAGTCATCAAACTAACCACAAGGTGAAAAATACTTTCTATCCTTCAGCTGCTGGTTTCTGGGCTTTCTTTCATGCTGCAATCTCCAAAAAAGGATGTGTTGTTTTTAACATGATCGCATCTAGTAGTTTAAAAGTTATTTTAGTAGCTTTGTTAAAACGATGCATCCTTTTATACCCTAAAGGGTTTTGTTCCAAATCCAAAGAATGCTTAACTGGGACCATTAGTCGAGTCATCGATTTGCTGATGGGATGTGAAAAACATTTTTGGTTCTCAATTCATCATTTAAAGTTTTTAGTCGAGCAAAAATGCCAAATTGATCTGCGTCCAGCTTCTCAAGTTTTAAGAGTTGTTTCTTATTTTACATCATAACTGTTGGTCAGACTGTTGACTGTTGGTTAAGTTGCTCTTTAATGCTGCAGTCTGCCAAGAATTTCTATGTGAAAGTTCATGTCATTGACGAGAACAATACCAAGTGGGGCTGAGATGCTTTAGATTGCCCAGATTTTCACATTTCCATCCCACATTGTACTACACAATGAAGCCCTCTTCATTTTCTGTGCTCTACATTACTACGTCTCCTGACTTCTGTTTTTCTTCTCTCTCCTCTTCCTCACGTCGGGTTTTCCCAGCTGGAAAACCGGAGAGTGGAACACCTGCTCCGTTACCTGCGGGGGAGGCTCTCAGGTGCGCAGCGTGCAGTGCGTCTCCCATGATGCCGCGGGCCCCCGCGTGGTGGAGGATGTCGTTTGCGCCGCCTACGCCGAGGCACCGCCCTCTCTGCAGACCTGCAACATGCAGAAGTGTGCAGAGTATCAAGTGACCAGATGGAGCGCGGTGAGTGAAACACCAGACCAAATGAAACGAAACAATTTGAGCCAAACACAAGATTCTAAGATCAACGAGCTTTATTTACACTTAATTCAACAATTCTACATTTATTAGCATATTAAGCTCACAGTTTAAGCACTATTCCAACTGGAGTGAAAAATATTCCCATCTGTTGCAAAATAAAGAACCTTAATTAACCTTAATTTAAAAAGCTAGAAGGTGGTTGATCAAGTGAAGATAAGTGAAAATAGAAAAATGAACCTGATAATAAATGGCTCATGTGAGACAAACACAAGCTGCAGATTTAAGTCCAGATGTGTCTTTTCACATAAAGTATAGTTTCTTTTCTTGCACCTTATTCAAATTACAAACATTACGACTTTGCGGGCCTCCATATTGAAGAGCAATCTGTGCTGTTGTGTCTGCAGTGCTCGGTGACTTGTGGTTCAGGCGAGCAGACCAGGGAAGTCACCTGTGTTGGTTCAGAACGAATGCGGCTGGAGGAAACAACCTGCAGCACTCTGCTCCGCCCGACCGCCGTCCGACCCTGTGAGATGGCGGCCTGCCTGAGACAGATCAGCTGGCACGTCGGGGACTGGGGCCTGGTGAGTGTGATAGGGACCAGCAGACACAAGCAACACTGGGACGCTTCTGTGCAGTTATTGTGGCTGAATGTGAAGCATGTATGTCTCTTTCAGGTAGACAGTTTTCACTGGTTAAAATCTCTTTTGGTTTTCCTTCAGTGCTCTAAGAGCTGTGGTTCCGGCTCACGAGAGCGACAGGTGATCTGCTCCGACCGAGAGAGGAACCTGTACCCTGTGGTTGAATGTAACGCCAACCCCAAACCCTCCACCGTGGAGCGCTGCAACACCCAGTCCTGCTACAGCCCACAGGGTGAGAACATGCAACACGAGCCCCTGAAGTAGACATGTTTTCTTTGCTCACACCTCATCATTTTGCATCTGTATTGTTGTCTGTCTGAATGAAGTACATCACATGGCATTTTAACGAGACTAAATGTTCGTTTCACTGCTCTACACACCCGGTTCCTGTAGCTCTGTCTTTAAATAAAAGTACACACAGATGTTCAAGTTCAGAATAAATGATTGCATCAATAAGAACTAGTTCGGATGAGCAGAAAACAATTCACATTGTCTTAATTTCTGTCACTGTCAGCCTTCACTGAGACAATTCAACCACTCACCTTCACCGTATGCTGAGCTGCTCTCATTGTTTTGTGTTTGTTTGTTGTGTTTTTTGTGCAGTGGTTCCCAGCATCCAGGACACACGAGGACACGACAACACACAGACTGTGTTCCAGCCTTATGTGCCAGACCACGCGACAGGTTGGACTCCATTCTTAAATTTGATCTGTTTCTCTATAAAGCTTGGTTTATACTTGCTTTCTTAAAAATCTACATTTGTGTAAATATTTTAGCAGCCAAATCTAAACCCTACTAATGACAGTTATAACAGTCACTCTCTGAAAAAAAAAAAATACAAAGCATTTTAGACCAAATGATATGTGTGTTAACAAGATAGCAAGTTTTATTAAAAAAAAAAAAAAAAAACCTTTTCCATTATGGTTAAAACCAAACAAAAAAAGCTAAAAGTGTGACAGCACCCTAATAATTGCTTCCCCTCAGTTCCTCTGAACCCCATCCTCTCTGCTGATATAACTCCTGTCACTTTGTGCCCAACAGCCCCCCCCCCCCCCCCAGCCCCTGTCCCAGCACTAATTATCCAGGCCTGATTGACCTGATTTCAGGGGTCCATGGGCATTGTTGGCCTGATTAAAATATTTCCAAAGCACTGAAGTGTGCAAGTGCTGGCTGTTGTGCTTTTGGTATGTTCTGGCATTCTGCAGCAAGAATTTCAAGTGTTCATTTCCTGTGAGATTGTTTCTTCTGACGGCTGGAACTTCTTGTCCCAATTCATTCTCCTCTGTTCCCTGCTTCATCTTTCCATCAACAAATGTTTCTGGTTAATTGTATGTATGTTTTTCCTTCTTGTGGTCTTTTGTGTTGCAGCTTCCCATGAGGGCTCGCTGTGTGGCCTCCAGCACAAAAGCTTAGACTCCATTGTACATTTCTAAAGCGATGTGTGAACTTCTCTTTCGCGTGTGTATGTTAATTCGCCTCCCGCTTGGTTTCATCACAGTTCGCAGGCCGGAGACGGACCCGAGCCAGACGAACACAGTCCACGACTCTCACGGCTCCGCCCCGGCCCTCCACTGCAGCCAGTCCCATTATGGCTGCTGCCCGGACGGACGCACTTCAGCCGGGGGCCCCCAGGGTTTGGGCTGCCCACATGTCCCAGCTCCCACTCTTGTCCAGCCACACTGCGTCCAGACCAGGTATCCAGCTCCAACCTGTCATTTGGCTGAGGGAACATATGGATCCTGTTTTAGAGTCTGGGTGACACTTTTATGGCCCTCTAACCAGAGATTGTTTGGTGTTACCACTAAGTGACCACAGCGGTTACCACTAAGAGGTTTTCTTTTCTTAGAGTTGCACATTTATGTTATTTTTGTACCTTCAGTACAAAGTGTTTTATTGTCTGTTCCTGTCAGTTACGGATGCTGCCAAGACAGAGTGACGGCGGCTCGTGGCCCCAACAGGGAGGGCTGCATGGAGTACGCGGCCACTGCACCTACTGTAAGCAAACATCAAATTCATTTATTTCACATGCTCGCTGACAAACTCTTCTTTACTGTGGTGACCAGACGGGCTATGAACCGTTCTTCTAATCTGTGATGTCACGTTTCCTCAGGCTGCTCCTTCTCTTCCCACTGAGAATGGAGCGCAGTGCCGCATCACCACCTACGGGTGCTGTTATGACCGCACCACACCTGCAGGAGGACCCAACGGGGAGAGCTGCCCCAACCCACCCAACCACAGTAAGAGATTGAGCAGTTGCAAATACATTATTACACATTAATCTCAGTTTTTTGTGTGTGTTCTTAAACTCGTATTTGTGAAGAGAAGGGTTTGCTACATTAATCCACATGTGAATCTATTCAGTATAATCACAGCCTTTTGTTTTTGAGGAAATAGGAAATGAGTAATATTAATGGAAGCAGGGGGAAATATAAATTCTTCACATTTCCTGCACAAATATCCCCAGTTGATCCAGGAATTCTAGTTTTCAACTTAATGCTTGTGATCAATATATATTCAGTTTTCTATTTGTAGTCTTGGCCGTACCAAAGAAATGTAGCTGATTGTAATGAAGGCTGTTGCGTCAGAGGGCTGTTAGTCTGTCGGGTCATGGACTCGGATACAATTTATATTTGTAAAAAGAAAAATGAACGAAAATTTTCTTCCTAGAAAAGTTCATTCTTGATCTTAAAAGTAGTAGTTTAACAAAACAATCCCACCTCAGGTCCCCTCACTAGCTTGTTCTGTAGCTTTAAATTGAATCATACGTCCTTCATCAGATGATGATGTCAACTGAGCAAACTCTATCCATGGATGAAGACCATGTGATAGAGATGAAAGTGCAGGTAAAGTTGGTAATGAGTCCTGGAGACTTCATGTTGCTCTGTTTCTTTGCTGCAGTTGAGCGCTCCATCTGCTCGCTGCCTCGCGCCGCCGGCTCCTGCAGCGGCTGGGTGCCGCGCTACCACTACGACGTCATCGCCTCCAAGTGCGTGCACTTCTGGTACGGAGGTTGCCACGGCAACAGTAACAACTTCATGACCCGGGCCGAGTGCCAGAGGGGTTGCCGGGGGGCTGCAACGAGCCAGCAGGGCCCGGGCCCGGTCGCTCCCGCCGCGCAGCCGACTTCTAGAAGAGAGTCCACCGCTGGAAGGACCGCATCTGGAGCAGGAACAGCATCTGGAGCAGGTGGATCCATGTCTGGGGGGTCACGCAGCATGGGGAGGATTTTCACGGTCCAGGGAAGATCGACCAGCAACACCGGCAGACAGGCCACAAGTGCCGCCAACCATGCCCACAGAGCCAGAGTCTTACTGCGCACTCACCGACCTTCCCCTGCTGCCGATGCACAGCACACCGGCCCAGCAGCGAGGTAAGACCCAAAAGACCCAGGGAGCACGGCGAAAAGCTCAGTCCCTGCCCCAGCACCGGCTCCACTGGCCCCAGAATGCCGTTTACAGCCTTCCTCCCCCTGCTGACGGAGCCCCAGTCCACTCAGCCCTGCTGTGAGTGTGAGGAGGGCCAAAGAGTGAGCTGAAGGAAACATCATCCGCAGATCACAAATCACGTGCATCGTTCTGTTACCCCCCAAAATAAGATGATGATTCAATGTATTGTGCTAAATATTCCCAGCCTACATGCACGACACATTTATACAAACCAGATCCAGAATTCATATTATTATGATATTTTCAAAAATACAACAAAAATAATTTTAAAAAATGAAGGATTTCATTCACATAACTCACAGAATCTTATTTTTTTATGTGTGCAGTAAAATGTATCAATTACTAAGCGTCTGTAATTTGAGAAATCAAAGTGAAGACTTAATAAATAGTCAATCTTGCCTTCTTTAACAAGCTTTTAAGACTAAATTAACAAACTTGAAGTGTAACTTAACAGCCCCTGGATGGCTCCGTTCAAAATCGCATACTAACATATTACTCTTACGAAGTGTGCTTGAGCACACATTAGGTAACAGTCTGCTGTTATACACACTGATTGAGTATCTCGTATGTAAGTATGTAGTACGTAAGTATGCAATTTCGAACACAGCCACAGGCTTGTTGATGTAGAAGAGTACTTCAGGGTGTGTCAGTACATCATGACATCACTGTTTAGTGGTAACAGGTGCAACAAACCCAAAACTTTCAACCAGGAAGGGCCGTGAAACAGTCTGATGTTAAGTTACTCTTTAAACACATTATATATTATTATATTGTATTATATACATGTGCTTTATTTTATGCTTCATGCTCTTTCCACTATATGTAAACGCACATACCTTCTTGTGACGCTGATATAATCTACACCCCTTGCTTTGTAAAGTTCAACCACATCCATGCTACTGTACCTTGAGCTCCACAGACTTTTACTCTCACGCTTGCAACACCTTATGTTTTTCCTTTAACCTCGTCAAAATGTCAGGAGAAGTCGACAACCTCACAGCGACCCTAAAATGGACGTCTCTTCTGTTTCAATGCTTCTGGGACTTTTTCACTGTCTGTCTGGAGTTCGCGTTAGTCTTCGTCCTTTTCCTTGTTTGTGCCCGCTACCTCACTGTGTCCACCACCTGCGTGCTTTGTGTTGTCACCTTGATGTCAATTAGATCAAACTAATAAAGGTTCTGCTGTGATGCTTCATGGTGTTGGTTTTGTGTTGTCACTAAACTCTGTCTTTCTCCACCTCAACATCCGTGTAGTTTGGTGTATTAGCTACGTCTTTTGGGGGACATTGTTAGTCTACTTCTTTCTGGGAAATTTGTCTTTGATTTGTAGCGCACATAATTAGCTGTTTTGCGGGTGAAGGTTGCATTGTTTTGTCTCGTCACTTTTCACGTTGCATGGGCCCTTTGTCTGCCAAAGCTGGGTTTCCCCTCTGTCTTTTCTCTCTGAACTTCTAAAGCCAGGTTGTGGGCGATCTTTATGCTTGCTTTGGTGACTACTAATAAAAGTACCCACAGCGGAGCATAAAGTGACTCTTTCATTCTCTTCCTCCCTTCAATCTTCCAACTTCCTCCTGATCCTCCATCCTATTTTTTCCTACTTTCCTTCCTTCCTTCCTTCTGTGCTTGTATCCTCCTGTTTCCTCAGTTTGACCCTTGGAGAAGTGACCATCGATAAGTCTGACCCCTCCACAGTGGAAGCTTTAGTGGGCCAGACAGTTGTGCTGCCCTGCAGAGTCAGCCCGCCGCCGTCCTCCACTGTCAATGTCGAGTGGAGAAGAGATGGCGTCCCTCTGTCAACTTACAGGTCTGTAGAAACACACACACACACGCAGTGTATTTCATTTTTCTGTCAATGTTTGTGATTATTCTTTATCTATATGTTCTTTAGGCATCACCAGCAGCCCAATGGCTCCCTGTTAGTTGGTCCTCTCTCTAAGTTGGACTCTGGTTGGTTCTTGTGTGTGGCTACTCGTGAACAGGAGAGAGACCACCGCTACATTTACCTGTCTGTCTCAGGTAATGCAGTGCATTCGTATGAAACTAGTGCAGTTGAAAACATTGTGAACCGCTCATACAAACAACTTCACCCTCAACACTGGGCTTTCTTGAGTCCTGAGTAATACAGCTGCCATGACATAATACACACACACACACACACAAGTCACAGCTACTCGATCATAAACACCGGTGAAATAGACTGCGAACGGCATGCTGGTCCGAGGGCCCCTAAAACTCCACACATGCTGCTGCACAGAGCGCTGTTCACTTGTTTATTCAAAGTTTATTCATATTGAACGTGCCACGTGTCCAAATTGCACCAAATTTGAGAAAGCACTCCCTTGGGTCCCCAGCAATACACCAAGTGTGAAGTAGATTGGATAAGTGGTTCTCGAGATATGCAAAGGACACACAGACAGATTCCTTGCTTCATTGTTAGATGATTTCATGTTTTTAATAAGACCACAGGAGATTCATTTTACAAAAATTCCTCTAAAGTGAAGTGAAGTAAAGCAAAAATATGCAGTTTTTACCTGCAGTGTGGAAGTAATTTGCTTTGTCAACATTGTTTTAATCATTCCTCATTTGTTTTTTTTATCAATCACTAAAGAAATACACTTTTTTTTACAAATACAAGGCATGCATGGATATAACCAGTGTGTACATTGTCCTGTAAACGGAGGACTCAAAGAAAGCTTCTGAGGAAAAACACTTTCTCCCGGTGTGCATTCGGCTAATTGGGGCCAGATTCGGTCAAAACCTTAATTTGACCGACTTTAACCCCAATTAGTTTGTCACACGGAAATCCCGAAATCAGGGCGACGCTGATGTCATAGATGATGTCAGAGGTGATGTCAGAACATGCTGACCTTGAAAACGTTAGCCAGTCTTTATGCATGATGTGACATATTGTAAGTGAATTATGACAGGAGCATTGACCCCAATCGTGTGTGTGTGTGTGTGTGTGTGTGTGTGTGTGTGTCATAGTGGGATCATCTCAGCCGGTTCCTAGCTTACCGCCCGGAGACGGTCCTTTCCCTCGGTAAGAATCTCTCTTTCTCTGTATACACAAAACTCTGTCTCCCTGAAAATACAAAGAAGAGAAATTGAAGATGAAAGATACAAAACACCAAAATCAGTTAAGCTTAATATTTGTATTATTTCCAATGTCCTCTGTAGGTATTAAATGATGAAACAGCCACTGTCTCTGTTATTTCTTCTCAGCTTCAGTATCGAGCGGTCGAGCTCGTCTTTGCTGGAGACGCGAGCCGGACAAACTGCCAGACTGTCCTGCACGATCGTCCCTCCGTCAGCACGTCGGTCCGTCAGCATCCAGTGGACCAAAGATGGACACGCCCTCAGCGACTCCAGGTAAATGTCACACTGCTCCACTGATTCATGCACTAATTGTGATTCCAAGGAACTTTCTAACCACTCAGTAGATTTTTCTGACAATGTTAAAATAAGGTTTTGAATACAGGACTTTTACTTTTTCACGATGTGTTATTGCCACCTTTATCTAAGGTTTATCTAAAACCTATTGTAGCCGTATAGACAGACGTATTGTGCTGTGATGTTCTGGTCGGCAGTGCGAACAGGCGTCTTGACTCGCTGCTGTGTCGTCGCAGGTTCACCCAACATTCAGATGGCACTCTGACCATCGGCTCTCTGAAGTCTGCAGACTCCGGCGTCTACACGTGCACGGCCTCCTCTCAGCAGCAGCTGGAGCAGCGACAGCTGCAGCTCAGAGTCCAAGGTGACTTTTATTGTTTTGCATGATCATTGGGCCTCTGTTCAGGCATCTGTTGATGCTGTAATCTCACTTCAGCACCAGCAGAGGTCGGTATTTATGAATGTCATGAAATAGACAAAGGATATGCAGCTGGGAGTTTGTGAGGATTTTTTAGGTTGACAAAAATGATCAGATTTTTTTTCTTCTGTTTCTGTTGTCCAGTCGACCTGAAGATCACCACAGCTCCCAACAACATCCAGGTGTCTGAAGGCAGCAGAGCGCTGCTCTCCTGTGTGGTGTCAGGAGACAATGTCAACATAGGCTGGTCCAGGTAAATCACAAGTATCATCTGTTAGACGTGATTGTGAATGTTTGTTTAATCTAAGAAAGCCCAAGAAAAATCAGCACAGCAGGGAGCAACACGTGCAGCACCATATAGTGACTTAAAGGTTATTTGTTTTCATAAACAAGTACATAACTCCTACTAGAGGCGCAGATAGAATTAAAAATGCTCTCACCTAGGATTTTTTTGTCGTTAGTTTGATGTTCAGTTCCAGATTCATTTATTAATTACTTTGACTTAGATGTTCAGTTCAACAGTTATCCAACTTGTTCATTCTGTAACACAGTCAGAGATTATTCATTGAGATTGATTGTTTTGGGGGGGGTTTTCGTGGCGAATAAGTATAAAAAAAGTTTTAAAAGAATAAAAAGTTATATAGTCTTCTGTTGAGTTACTCAAAAGGAAAATCTAAAATGATTCATAAGAACATTGCTGTATTATTTTTACTCTTTTACTATTTTACAAAAATGTGACTTTTTCAAGGTAGACATAGTCAGTTGAGTTAGTAAAAGAAGGTGCACAAAGCTCACGGGCCTTAACTGTCTCGCTCCTCTTTTACTACAGAAACGGTGTACCGGTGCGTCCAGACGGTCGTAACATCCTGACGTCCTCTGACGGCAGCCTGATCCTGAATAACGTCAAGCCTTCAGACGAGGGCACGTACACCTGTAACGCTTACACCGGCATCTACTCTGTGAGCGCCACGGCTGAAGTTAGAGTCATTAAAGACACACAGCAAGGTGAGGATGATCATCTGACACAGCCATCCTCCAGAGTATACATCATGTGATCAACAGATTGTTTGTGAGCTTTCATAGATGAGAATTAGTTTTAGCTTTTGGTTTATTAGAAAAGAAAAACGGTTTAAACTCTGACTGAATTGCCACTTTGTTTCACTTCATTATTACGACTTCTACTATTTGAATCTCTGAAAGAAATTGGAGATGTGGGCAGCAATTTATGGATCTGGAACCGGGCCGACGAGGGCGATATTTTCAGTGATCTGGGAACAAAAAAAATATATATTTTTCAGACAACATAACATGAAAAACTCAGATCTGTTCCATGCAGGTGAACACAGTGTAAAAGACTGACATGAGGAAGTCATTTCAAGATGAATTTACACCACACAATATTCTGTGTATTGACTTGAATGTACAAACTAAATATCTTTTGTCTCTGTTGCAGATGACGATGTGCCTCCAGAATGCGTGGACCAGCCTGATCTTGCCAACTGCGACCTGATAGTTTACGCCAGACTTTGCTCCAACTCGTACTACTCCAGCTTCTGCTGTGCCAGCTGTACCAGGCACTCACAGAGGAACGACAGGTCCGGTCGTCTGGGCTAAAGCTGCAGAGGCTTTTTAAAAACTGTGGGACGGGTGGGAGAGAGGGGACGACCGAGGGCTAGTGTTTCAGACATCGCAGCTGCATTTTGAAAAAACCTTCCAACACTGAACTTTTGCCAAAAGCACTCAAAACTGCAACGGAAAAAGGGACTGATTACTAGCAGATGTTGTTGAATCTGTGAACCTGGAGTTCAGGGAGTCTGTTTGTACACTGCTGCATTAAACACTGAATATGGAGACACTGAATAGGGGCCTTAAACGCACCACGTAAACCTGGAGAGTCTGTTGAATGTGATGACGCAAGAGTCGAACTTTCTTTGTCGTTCTTCCTCCGCCACGTCTTTAAAATAAGTTATTTTCTCCTTGGACCTACTGTACGTGTTCTCTGTTTTCTAGAGAATTGTTTTACTTGCAGGTCATTAAAAGGATTTGACATGTAAATCCAGTGAAATTAAAATGTTTTGACCACTGCTCTGTTTTTTAATGAATATTTTTGGCATTTCACTGATAAAAAAAGAGCTTGTATCTTCTCTTCCTAATGTTTATTTTTATGTAATTATTTGACATTAAAAATAATATTTTGATAAAAGCGGTTGTTGGATTTGGATTATTGTGTCATTGGATGTTCCAGTTTGAACCACAAGGGGACGCTCATCGTGACACATGGCATGTCTCATTCAGCTTCATGTCGTTTCTGAACTGTGTTAAATGGTCATTACATTCCTTCATGTATTTCCATTGTTTTATAGCAGCAGGCCGGTATTTTACTGTTCTCTGTGGCTGTTTGCAAGTTCTCAATTTGACTCTGAAACCTTCATCAGGAGGTTCGAGGTGTTTTGATAATTGACGTCAGGTGTGCCAGATGATGGCTGCTGATGTCACAGGTCTAAACACAGGTGGTTTGTTTCACTCATGATTATATGAACAACTCCATTGCTTTCAAAAGTTATCTGTTAAAATGCCTCCTCGGAGTTTAATATTAGCTTTGAGATGAGAGAAAAGAAGGTAAGACTTTACTTTCACATGTTACAGCAGCACAAGAAAAATAAAGTACCATTTAAAACAACAAATACAACAACCTAAGACAATTACTATGAATTACATTACAGACACGACATGATTTATTTTTTTTATTGTGTAGTTTTTTGTAAATAATATTGATGGTGAAACTGGGAGCCTTGTTTGGAGATTAGTTAGAAAAATCACGACATCAGTTTATTGTAGTTTGGCTGTTTGCTGTTTTTTACACGTCACAGTGGGAAAGCGCAGGTTTTTTATGTACAACTTAATTTCTTTTAAAAAAATTCATTTTTGTGATGATGGGTATCCTGTGAAACTGGAAGCTTTAAACATCAAACGTGTGTCTTTGTAGAAATGTCTCTCTTGTTTACTTGTTGAATATCAGTGAAAAGTGAGTTATTCGTGAGAGCTCTGATCTACTGGAGGCGTCGGGTTGTAGTTTAACTGTTACTTTGCATTAAGACTGATCTGGTGTTTGCATGAAGAGTTCTAGTCCAATAAAAAACTCCCTTTATGAGAATCTTAGATTTATAAGAGAGCATTTACTGTCTCAGCTTGCATTTTGTCCTCTGGTTTTACTTCCCATAATACAGTTTGTGGAAAATACTGTGGCCTTTTTTGTACTGCACTTAGTCCTGCTAGTATAAGTTGATAATGTAAAAGAATATAGGTGTCTTTTAATTCATCAGACAGTTTGTAACTAACTTTGGAAATATACTTACTGATACAAATATACTTACTTACAAATACTGAGTTATAAATAAGCACAAGAGCTTTATTCCTGTAATGAACTGTTTCCTCACAGCAGTTTCTAGATAAATCTAAAGGTCAGGGTTCACAAGAGGCGATATAATTATCTAGCTCACAGATGTCACACACACACACCACGTTTCTGTTGCGGTCTCTCACACTTTGTTTCCTGTTTGTGTGACTCCGGTGAACACAAACATGTTTTTTAAGGAAACAAATGGAGAAAATAGAACGTGTTTGTAGTGATGTTTGTGCAGTAGCTTGAACCTCACTGGGCTCTTAAATGATAAAGAATACATTTATAGTTTGATGAGAACTGCTGGAAATTAACTACATTTAGTCAAGTGTAGTGTTCTTGGTTATAGTTTTGAGCTACTTGTACTTAACAATTTCTGCAACTTCATACTTTTACTCTATTGTACTTTGTATTGCACTGCATTTATTTATTACTGCAGAGTCAGATGAATAATACAAAATACTACCAAAAAATAAATAAATGAATGATGCATTTGCAAAAACAGATGAATACATTTATTTTTTGCGCTCCAGGGGTTTTAAATTAAACTGCTTTTGAGTTGTTTTCATAAGATATCTTAAATTAATAACGATGCTTTTTGCTTTTTGTGCCCTCAGAATGTCTACCACAATGGTCTTGGATTATTCAATTTAGGAACGGCCTTTATCTGTTTTTTCAAATCAAATTTTGACATGACTACAGATTTAAATAAGAATGCTAGAAGAATATAAACTAATTTAAATGATCTCCACCTTTATCAGCTGCAACATTGAAGAGATGAACACATTAATGCATCAGCTGTTATTATTCTGAAATGGTCCATTCTGCATACTGTGTATTTTTACTTTTGGTACTTTAAGTATATTTTTAATTGTACTACTTTTGTACGTTGGTTTTAATAAAGTACAATTTTGAATGCAGGACTTCTACGTGTAGCAAAGTACTTCTACTACTGTTTTATTGCTGATCACCGCTGTTGATGAGGGATTGTTTGGTCAGAAGCATGTTTTAAATATAGTTAGTAATAATAATATCTCAAATAATGGTTCATATTAAAATGAGACTTCAGTAACACGTGCATAGACTCTTAAACTGTTTGTTGTCTCAAGTCCACCTGATAAAGTTTAAATCTCTTTGACTGCAACTACATGTACTGCTCTCATGCTCTTCCTACAACATAATCAAATGCATATTTCTGCACCCGATGACAGTAAACAGCTGTTGTAACAGATATTAACACACATTCATGTTCATTCTGTAGCTTCGGTTGACACAGAAATGGAGGTTTTTCCAGCTGTTTGCTCAGAGACTTGCTTTGCAGTGAGGTGCAGAGGTGCAGCTGCAGCCGGAGGTTGTGGTGAAGTGGAGGTTTGCACCTTCGTCGTTTCTCAGCACAGAGAGCAATATGCAGGCTGCTCTGTGACCACATCCTCTCCTCTGCTGTCGCTCTCTGCTCCTCTGCAGGCTTTCAAGCTCCGGTTTGTCTCCCTCACCAACAACAGCTCTGACCTCCTTCTGTTCTCAGATGAGGACGCTGACTTCCTGTTGTCGTGTGGTCGCCTCACACTCTTACATTTACTTTCCTGCTGAACGTGTTTCAACTAAAGGAACATCTTCTTTATTCATGAAGAGAACGTAAACCCTCATAAGCTTCTCTCACTAGATGTACGACTTTGATGAAGTCAAATGATTCCTTTTAAAATGTTAAAACACAGATCAGTTGATGGAATTTTATCAGATCAAATGTCACTGGAGAAACTTAGTCACCTCTCAGTTTGCTCAATGGAAAAACTTGTCGAGACCCAAATGACAGCTTGTGAAGATTTTCCGAGCTGAGATGTTTCAACATCATGCATGTAGGTGAAAAATACTTTCTTTCTCAGAAAACAGGCAGAAATACCTCACTGTCTGCGGAAAAAATATATGTTCAGTGTCGGATGAAATGTGAGAGTAATGTCTAATTCTTTGATTTTAAATCAACCATTATAATATGAACGACTGATATGATATGAGGATGAACCCATGCCCTTTTAGAAATAAACTGAATGTAACAGTCTGAAGATGTCATGAGAATAATAAACAAACTTTTTTTTCATATAGAGAAATGAAAGCACATGATTGACAAAGATCCTCTGAAATACTTTTATTGAGAAGAAAATCAAGCAACCAAGCAATTCACGACCACAAACACAGAATTATTGTTATAAGTACTTGTAAAAAGTTGGTACCCAAAATATTTGTATGGCAGTTTTAACAACAATATGCACAGAACTGTTCCTCTATTTTAGCAGAGTGTAAATGCACTGCAACATACAACGACGTGGATGTATAACTTGTCCACCTTATTTACAGAATCAAACACTATTGATCTCCTAGATTTATTTATTCTGACCTCCGCTGTCAGTCGTTCTGCTTCCCGGCTAATCTCTGCAACAGACAGAAAAGACACAACGTTACGAGCTCTTTTCTTATTACTCCTTCAGCCTAATTTATGTAAAATGGAACAAACCTGAAGCTTCCACACCAGGAACGCCACGAAGGCTCCGTAGACGATGCTCTTGATGATGAAAACACCGTAGGAGTATTTGGCGGTCAGTGTGACCCTCAAATATTTCTCTGCAGAAAGTTCAAACATTTATTGACACGATTCAAAGACCAAACAGGACTCTAAATAGTAGTGATGATGCATTGAGGTGTTCAGAAACACAGAATAATGTTTACCTCTTGTCAGGACTCCTTCTTTAGCTGATAGAAGAAGAAGAAGAAAAGCATTAGACAGATGGTTGTTGATGTATTTGCAATTGCAAAGAGAACACGTTGAGGTCATTTCTGAGTTTCAAATGAAACCTACCTTTTACCCCATAAATTGTTTTTGGAAAATGTTTAGTATGTGTCCCATTGAAGAAGCTGACGGTGCAGGTGAACTCTTTGTCGCGTGTGAACCAGTCGTTTTCAGAGACCCTCAGCCTGCTGGTGATTTTGTAATAGTTTTCTTCCCGGAGGGCAACTCTGTCGGTGACGTTCCAGTTGCTCTCGTTGATCTGCTGCCCGTCGATCAGCCAGGTTACAGTAACATGGTCTGGGTAGAATCCACTGGCCACACAAACAATGGTCTTCTTCTGACACTCCTCTGGAGAAGGTGGAAGCACTTTGACTGTTGGTTCGGCGATATTAAGTCCTGGTTCTGCAAGGACAAACAAACGCACCATGAATTAAAGCTGCCTATAGATCTACAGCAAACCTATCTGCAATCCTGGATCCTTAATTATTCGTGTGACCTCTGGACACAAGAATGTAGACATGACAGAAATACCTTTTCACAACAAACATTTGCACCAAATAAAACATGACCGTCACAGGTTAAAGGTCACATTGAGAGACATTAAAGTCTAAGTTACTCAGAAAAATGTTTGATCTTAACAAGAGCTGTTGGACTGAGATGACGTCCAGTTTATTTTTTCCGCAGCGTTTGTGGGTTTCTCATAAATAAGCTAGAAACTACAATATCATGAATCCCACTCATGAATGCAATTTGAATAGAGGTTTTTCATTTACTTTTTGATGCAGGAAGGAAAAACTAAGTTTCTGTTTAGCAACTGAGAAAATGATTATAATATCCTCTGAATGCCAATTCTTACGGCTTGTCTCGTACCTAGACTTATCACATAGAGATCATCTTGGTTACCTCAAATTTTACATTTTCTTTTGCACTTTTGACGCACGGCAACACGATGCTGCTTCAGCAAAAAACTAATCAAGACATTAAAACAACACTAAACTGAAGGCTCAGGTTTAAGTTAAGACAAGGTCACAAGACAAACATTTATACATGTCATTTTTTTTGATCATTTTCTTACCCAACACTGTCAGTCTGGTGCCACTGCCAAAATAAGCAGGATCGTAGTTGTTCACACTGATACGAGGCTATACAAGAAAGACTGCTCAGGCTTCCAGCACTGAAAGCTGTAGACTGTCTTTGTGCTCTTTTTTTTTTAGGAAGTAAAACCTTTTTATGCACACATAAATGCAGAGGCAATACACACTCATACCAAATTAAATTAGTGCCGAACAGCATTCAACTTCTGACTTAAGGTCTATTTAAGTGCATGATGTTAAAAACAACCCTCGCCCGTAACCTGCAAGTTACCAACTACTTTACTGTTCTGTCCATATGCACCATTGTAATAGTTTATGTTCAGTTTTGTGATTCTTACCTAGAACGGTGAGTTTAGTTCCAGCTCCAAAGTGAGCCTCAGACTGTGAGCTCACAGTGCTTCACAGAGATGATAAGAACTGGCTTTAGAGGAATAATCTGGGCGTAGAGCCAAATGTTTCATTGCTGCTGTACTTTTACTGGAGAACATAGACAATGCTGGTTTTTACTGGCACAAACTAACTTCTAAGATAACTTCTTTCACACTTTAAACTTTGTACACTTTTGTTCACTATTAAATATGTCTATTTAATAAATTCTTAGTACCGACTATAATCTTAACATATAAACAAGCTGATAATCTTCTTCTCTGAGACGTTTTTGTGCAGGTTTTCTTACCTAAAACAGTGAGTTTAGTTCCAGCTCCAAAGAGAGCCTCGGAGTAGGACCACAGAGACTTTCCACTGATACAAAACCTCTTCCAGCTGGCTCTTTGTCTTAGTTCCAACGTTGTGACTCTTTTACATGTGAAGACTTTAACTCGTATTTTACAAACAGTCAAATCCTGCTAAACTCACTGTCTCCATTTAAATCTATTTGTGCTTTTGGTTATTTTATCATTATCTAATGAAATATTTGGTAAACATTGTTGTTTTAGAAGTCATTTGATTCTTAGAGTATCTCAACAGTATAAAACACAATCTAAACTAAACCGTACCTGAGCAGTATTTAATGAACTTCAAATGTTTTCTTACCTAAAACCGTTAACTTTGTTCCTCCACCAAAGTGAACCTCTGCTGCACCACCAGAGTCACAGTGAACCTGATCAGTGCTCTGAACAGCCCAACATGCTGCTTTTACTTTAGTTTTGTAATAAATGTAGATTTCCTTTTTAAAACCAACAACTACAGTCTGTTTTCACCAAGCTGGATGTAATAGGGACATCTCAATTATCTTCCTGTTGTAATTAATATTAATTTATCAAATTTAGTTCCCTGGCTGAAATAATAAAACTTAAGAACAAAAAGCTCCGAGCAGAACTTAAACTAGACTTTAGTGACAATGACTTTCTCCCATTTGTTTTGATATCTTACCTAAAACTGTTAACTTTGTTCCTCCACCAAAGTGAGCCTCTGCATTCTGGGTCACAGTGAACTTCATCAGTGCTTAAAACAGATGCTGCTTTTACTTTGTTTCATTACTTTTTATTTTTATAATCAATGCAACTTTTCTTTAGAACCAACAACTACAATCTTGTTGTTTTTTTTTACAATTTTTTTTAATAACATAAAGTCTAACAGTGAAGTTAACTTAGCAAGAACAGTCAGGTTTGTTCCTCGGCTTAAACTGCCATGTCAAGCCTCACAACAAAAAGCTAAACTCAAACTAGACTTGAGTGAAATAAGTTTCTTAAATCCACAATTTAAGAAAAAGTTTAGATTTCTTACCTAGAACCGTTAACTTAGTTCCTCCACCGAAGTAAGCTGCATTAGCACCAGAGTCACAGTGAACTTGATCAGTGCTCAAAACAGCCCAACATGCTGCTTTTACTTTTTGTTACTTTCTAGTTCTCTGGCTGAAACAGGCTTCGAACTGATGTTTAAGGTTAAGAGTATAAATCTCTGAGCAGAACTTAATCTGGACTTTAGTGCTGCACATTTCAAACACTCGAATTACGTTTGTATTTTTAAACGTGTTTTAGTTTCTTACCTAGAACTGTTAACTTAGTTCCTCCACCGAAGAAAGCTTCACCACCACCAGAGTCACAGTGAGCTTGATCAGTGCTCAAAACAGCACAAGATGCTGCTTTTACTTTGCTTCCTTCTGTTGGTTACCTTTTAAGTGTTTATTATATTAATGTCACTTTTCTTTCAATCCAAAAAAACAACATTTCTTTCACTGCAGTCTGATTGTTGAGGATGAACTTTTTTTGTGTTGCATTAGACTTGAGAAACCCACCTGTTTGTGCAGGTTTCACTTATTTTACAGGATGAATGAATCAGAAGAAGGTTTGAAGTCTTACTTACCGAGAACAGTCAGTTTAGTTCCCTGACCGAAGTAGGCTTCGTACTGACACAGTGTTTAAGCTTAGGAGCAAAAAGCTCTTAACAGAAGGTCGGGTACATACAATTTGTTTAGGAATGACTCCAATTACAAAGCCTGTTACATTTGTTCCGATGTCTTGCCATAGACTTTATCAACGACTGTATATAGAAAATATATTTCTTACCTATAACCGTTAACTTAGTTCCTCCACCGAAGAAAGCTTGATAACCACCAGAGTCACAGTGAACTTGATCAGTGCTCAAAACAGCACAAGATGCTGCTTTTACTTCGCGTCTTTGAATTTTGTTGCTTTCAAATTTTCTTTATTGTATTAAATGTATTTGTTTGTTAAAATTGAAATACCAACATTTACTGCACTGCAGTCTGTTTTTTATAACTTTAATGTAACACAAAACTTCCCCCCAGACACCAGACCTTTATACCAGTGAATTAATCAGAAGAAGGTTTGAAGTCTTACTCACCGAGAACAGTCAGTTTAGTTCCCTGGCCGAAATAGGCTTCGTTATTGGCACAGCGCTTAAGCTTAACATCAAAAACCACTGAGCTGAACTTGAACTAAAAAGTACATTGAGTTTCTTAATGCACCACCCCAATGACACATCTTATTACATTAGTTCCATCTGAACCATCCTTGACTTACCCAGAACAGTCAGTTTGGTTCCTTTTCCAAAGTAAGCCTCATTTGCATTGTCACAGTGCAGAAATACTGAGCATGAAACTCCTGAGTCTTTCTCCCACAATTATCTTTGGAAGGTTTTTACCAATACTTCTGTTTATATTAAGACTCTACAGCAATGTGACATTTAACAAAACTCAATAATAAACTGAAATATTTACCTAGAACAGTCAGTTTGGTTCCTTGGCCAAAGTAAGCAGGTTCAGTGTTGGTCACAGTGTTTTCACTTCAGCTCAATATTTCAGCTTTTAACAACAACAGTTTTTTGTCTTCACTTTCATTCCAACATTTCAACTATTGTAAGTGTGTACCAGTGCACTGCAGCAGTGAGAGATGCTACTTACCCAAAACAGTGAGTTTTGTTCCCTTTCCAAAGTAAGCTTCAGATCCAGAGTCACACTGAATGTCTCCTCTACCAAAAAGTCTCAAAACTTTCCATAACCCTCATGTTGAAGCACAGTGTAATAATCCAGAGGATGAAGAAGGTTTCAACATGCAGGATGAGCTTCATGATGTCCAAATATGTTGCTTTTGTCAGGATGAATAAAAGAAGCATCCCAATGCTCCACATATGATTTAAAACTTGTTTTTTAAAAACTCATTTTCAGCCAATTTGTCCATTAATGTTGACTTTCCAGTTCCAGTTTGGCCTGACATCTTACACACCTTCCGATTATTGATTTTTCTGCTCTTCCAAGTATCCCAGGTAGCATGTAGCAGTCTACACAATGGGCGTCAATGGGAGGAGGTTTTTGTACAGCGGCTCTATAGGATTGTATCACCGTGGCCCCCTGTCCCCACGGTGAAAAAGCATCACACAAAAACCTGAAGTCTCTTTCGTTCTCTCCCCTCTCCTTCCCCCACCCAGCTCCTCCATATCTCAGCCTCCATCTCTCTCTGTGTGAGAGAGCAGCTGTTCAGGTCGGGCTGACTGACGGCTGAGCGGCCTCCGACCTGACTGCTGCTATTTCTGGGACAGCTAAGAAAAGAAGCAAGAACAGTGGAAAGGAAAAGGGAAACTGGTGTTTGTTTGTTCGAAGATGTTCAGAGGGAGTGACATCTCTGCTGGTCACACCTCTTTATCCACCCAGTACCCAACAACCAGAGTGCTCATATTCAAAATACAACCTTTTTATGATCTTGTATCTACTTAATTGTGAGATGAAGCATTTCTATGATACATCACCCTAACCCTATGTCTCTGTTAAATGTACATTGCAGCTCATTCAGCCTAATTCTTCACTAAGATTCCATCTCAAATACAACTTTAAATATTTGATTTGGCTTCACTTTGACATATCCTGACTTCTGAAAAGCTCAAGGTGATTTTTTTTGTTTTGTTATTTAAGTGTAATCCCATGTGACTCCTGTAGAGGTCAGCGTGTGATAACCTCTCAAACTTGATATACTTTAGTGTTGCCAGGCTGCACACAGAATTATAGTCAAATAACAGACCAAAGCACTAAATGACACAGATCAGAGAATCTCTGTAGGACAATAATACTGAATGTGACTAGTCATGTTTACCACGTTAACACCTGCTCACTTATCTGAACTGATCAGCGTTGTGGTCTTGCAGGAACATCGTGACTTATGGGGAAGCATTCTTGTACTTTTTTTGAATGAATTAATAGATTTGAATAAAAACATGTTTCATATTTTTCACGTTGTCGGCCTGTTGATTTTACCCAGAATCCTGCAGAGTTCAACACATTAACCCTCCTCCCTGTCATCTCTTCCTGAGGTTTTTGTTTAGCTGCTGAGGCTTTCTGAACCATTGTGCTATACTGGAGGCACAGTAAAACACAGCTGAGTCTCCGGCCTCGACAGGGTGGATCTGCAGAGAGGAGCTAAGTATTGCAGGCCGGGACATGGTGTACTTGGTGCTGTTGAAAGGAGCTTCAATGCTCCCCAGGTTAACAGTGATGGAGTATGTGACCAGCTGCATTTCCCTGCTGCTGCGTTGTCTGTACCAGAACATGTAGTAATGATCCTTGGCATCTTGTTCACACTGCAGAGTTACAGCCGAGTCTCCTTCACGGCTGAATAAAGATGGAGGCTGCTGAATTTTTACACCAACAGAGGAATCTGGAAAAACAGAAAAAAACAACATATGAATTAACAACTTCAACGAGGAAGAAGAAATAAAATGTTCTTTCAACTGAATTTAAATGTTCTTACTGGTGAAGATGAGAACAGCAACCAGGAGCAGCTTCATTTCAACATCAATCAGATGAAATATTTAAAATCACAACTCTGTCTTCAGGTGGACCTCACTGTTCTGCCACAGTCAAAACATTGACAAATAGAAGTGTGAAGGAGTCTCTGAGTACAGTCACAGTCTCCTAGTGGACACTGAGCTGCAACTGCAGGATCAAATGCTTTGCTCTGTGGCAGTGGTTCTTAGAAGATGTTAGGATTATATATCATGACTTTTATGCTCCCCTGACTTTTTTCAGTGCAATGTCAGGACGACTATTTGTTTTCATGGTTTTTGGACTCCGTTTAGTTCCAGTTCTACTTTGTTTTGTGTTTATCGCTTGATTTTTGAGGTTTTGTTTTGGGTGCTCTGCATTGTTTTTCCCAGAGAGTTTGTACCACTTGAGTTCCTCTTGTGAGCAGCCTTATTTTCCCCTGCGCACCTGTCTTATTGTCTCTGCTGGTGTTGTTGCCCACCACCATAAGATGAGATGAAGGGCCCCTGGGCATGGCCGCGTGAAAGGGCCACGCCAGATGGCACTAAAGAGGATTTACAGTGCAGGCACAGCCAATGAACCGCTACAGCACAGAAGCACATTACCAAAATAAACTCAGGGGGTAAACAGTCACTCAGAATGTATCATGATGGTTTCTATCTTCAAAGTGAATTATTCAAGGATCATTCATTGTCATTATGCAACACAGGGATGCACAACGTAATGCCCTTGTAGCCCATTTTGCAACCAAAGAAAAACTTGACAAACAAAAACAATAGTGCGTTCCTCTAGTGCATTTTAAAAAAAATATGCATCAGCAGGAATGAATGACTTTCTGAAGTTCAGTTTCACTTTTAGGGCCTCGTCATTGATCGGATTGACTGAGGCCTTTGACTCTGGGACAAAAAATGTGAAGTTATCAACAGCGACTTCATGCAGAAGATCCGGTTTAGGGGCCCGTTTGGTAATTCACCAATGCCTTCCACACACTCGTCTCCATTGTTTGCCCATCCTTTGGTTTCCCTCCTGCCTACTGCAGCTGTGTCTTGTTCTTGTGTGTGTACCCACTATACATCTTTTCCCATTGTTCCTTGTCGGTTGGTGGTCAATGTATCCCCGTGTTTGTAGATGTTGCCAGTTCTTTGTCAGGCTTAACCACAGTCTGCTAAATACAGTAGTATTTTCTTTACTTCCTGTTGCTTCTGCATCTTGTTCCACAGTATGAAGTGTAAAAATGAGTCGAGCACCATCAGGTCAAATTTTTATTTTTTTCGAATACTTTGGTTTTGGGCTTCAATAAATAATAATTTTAATGTTCAATCAATCTGGAATTTATTTTCTCAATGAACTGTTTATTCATTTTTTTTAAAATATTTGTCTTTTACAGTGAATACATTTACAACATGTTCAGTTGCTTTTTATTAGCAAAGCAATACTTGAACAATACCCCAATAAACCATCATATTTTCAAACAAACCCCTGAGCAGCAGCTGTTATAAGTCGTAGCAGGTTTGTAGTGAAGCTATGGTATTAAACCACATCACTGTGTGCTGGCAGCGCAGAAATACACGGCTGAGTCTGTTAAGTTCACACCACGGATTAATAGAGATCCTCTCAATGTGTCTTCTCTCCTTATCCGGAACAAGGATTCTTTGAACTGTTCCTCGTAGCTCGGAGGACTTTGCTCGACCATGTACCCGATGAGGCTCATGGACCGACTGCTCTGTCTGTGTTGGTACCACATCATAACCGAGAGGCTGTTGTCATCATGGCTGCAGTTGATTCTGACATTCTCAGCCCAGACCTTCACAATTTGAGAAGAGGACTGCTCAAAGGAAACGCTCTCCACTTGTCCTGTGAATAAAGAGATTTCATCTCATTAGTGTTGTAACGTTTGAATTCAAGAAATACCATAAACACACTGTGGTGCAGATGTTACAGAGACAACAGTACTTTACATTCAAAGAAAGGCCACAAAACACCGAATCAGACTTACTCGTAAGCACAAGCACTAACAATCCAAACGTGTATAAAGCTGGAGACATCCTTAAATCAAAATCTGTGCATTAGTGACAAATCAATAAATTGGTTTCATCTTAAATGTGCAATTACGGCATAAAGGCCTACTGAGATCAGCTGTCAGAGGTGGAGCATTCACATGTTGCTCACAAACCTATTACAGATGAAATGAGAGATGACTTCCCTTCTCCACACATCACACCTCCTCTTCGCCACCTTCTTCCTCTGCTTGCAACTGATCTTATCAAAAAAAATATTCTGCTTTTGCTTCTTTGGTGCACTTTCCTTTTTAATGGGTTTTCTCAGTGTAGTGGTTTTAAGGCTTAAAGTCGTCTCAGAATACAAATGTCTGACTGCTGTGATTCGGGAAACATTTAAGGAATGTTAGAAACTAAAGCTTGATTAATTTTCTAAACCTGCTATTAAAATTGTAGTTCTCTTAAATGCAGGCCTACATTTTTTGTGTGTTTAATGCATCCAGCATACTTTTACCTCCAGTGCACAACCTTTTTTGAATTCCTTTCATAGTCTTTCTTTTTAGTATTAAGCCAGTTTTGTAAACAATGTTATTTAAAAAGTTTAAGCAGACCACAACAATGCAGTGCCCGTTTGCAATTAAGACAGTTATCTTATCTTCATTCCCACCAAAGACGAGCAGAACTCCTAGAATTTAGAATAAAAGCAATGCAATGGATCTGAACATATTGTCTCATTGTTTGTTTGTTTTGCAGTTTGTTATGTTTCCATAGTCTTTGTTTACATAGAAAATCTCAATGTCAATTTAGCCCTGATGATAATTTAATTATGTTGACTAATTTATTTATCTTTTTCTCAGTCTTTGCTTCTTGCCTTTTCATTTATTTTGTTTGAATAAAACAAAAACAAACAAAACTTGTTTATTTGAAGTCTGCCTCTAATGCGTCTTATGATCATTTTGTGTTTTACTGTTGAAAATCCACCGCTTAATTTCTTAATCGCTGATTGATTAATTCATTAACTAGCTCCGCCCATGCCAGTTGATGCACGTGCAAATTCCGACTGTTTTTGAGGACACCTTTGCACACCGGAGTTTTCCTGTCCTGCCTCCTCCTGTCTGCTTTGGACTGAAATCACAGCTTCACTTCACCAAGGTAAGCATTTGCTTTGTCAGTGCATTTGGCTACGCTAGCTAGCTTTCTGCTTTTCGCTTCTTGGGACTCTTTCAATTGATTTATTTTTGACTGAGCTTTTCTTTTGGTTGTTTGGCATTTTTATGATCCTTTCATGCCGTTGATTTGGTGAAATATGAATACATTGTATTGAGTGTGTTGAGGCTGAACTGGTATTTGTTTAGGTTGTTGTTACTGCTTTTCCTTGATATTTCTTAACATGATTTAACGTTACCTGTCTGTGCCATGAATGGTGTTCACTAAAACTTACTCTTTATTTTCAACATCTGGTCTGTTCATTTTCCTGAAGACTCCTTTGTTGTTTTTATTTATTGTCAGCTGTTTTTTGTAAATTGCAGCACCTGCTTTGTATAAATTGTGGAAATCTGAAATTGATTTTGTCTGATGAAATGAATTACATGTTTGCCTGTATGTTGCAATCAAAATTCCATCTCACTTTCATGATTCTTTGAGAAAGTCTGACTGTGAGAAAGCATGTTATTTTCATTCTGTTTTAAAATCAGTCTGTTGTTTATGTCAGAGGTAATTTATCTGTAATTCAGCCTTCCTCTCAGGATCTTAAACATGAGAACAACAGAGAGAAAAAAGAGAGCAGGGTTTTTAGTGAGGGGCTGACATTAAACCACATCAC
>NW_022280037.1:10157168-10181686 GCF_004355925.1 Anarrhichthys ocellatus
AACAAATGTGAGTGTACTAGAATGTATCGTATATTTTCTTATCAAAGGGTTTGAAATGCTCTTAAATACATAGACATACACATTTCAACCTTTTAAATCGAGTCTTCTCTATTTCAGTAGTTTCATGTTCTGTTAACAGTAATAACACAATGATATATGTCTAAACAAGGCTCTGACCCTGAAAGCATTTGCCACCAAGATCCCGACTGCAGTCCATCTGAGCAGACTGAGCCGTCTGTACCAGTAACTTTGAGGTCATGGACTCCAATACTCCCAGTAGTTCCTGGAACCATAAATCATAAACCAATAGGTTTAGAGTCAGTGGGAGGGGACACTAAGCTGTGTTTATAAAAGAGTTTCAGTTGCATAGTACATTTCTGACTAAAACTAATTCAAAGATGTGAATGCAAAAGGACAGAACCGAGAAACAGTAAAGATGAGATCTGAGACCATTTAGATCTGCTGAACAGACGGATGTGACATCCCATCATCCATCCTGTCACATGATGGCATTCTCTGTAAAAAGGTGTCATTACACTTAGACAAGACACTTGTTGTGATACTTTTCAGTTAACCGGTAATCTGTCTACGTTTTGCCTTAATTAACACGTGTTGGTAGTCAAACAGTGTAATGAAACATCGTTGATTGTGTTTGTGTCCTGACGCTTCCAGGAGCAAGTCACTATCTGTGGCACTGAACACAGAGGTGATGGTGGTTTATGGATAAGATGTTTTTATTTTAGATTCAGACAATCACAGAATACAGCACAGTCATTGGTAACCTTCAAACGGGTTGTACACAATTTCAAAAGGAATGAAATATATTATAGAAATATTTAATTCAGCACTAAAATATATTCTACAAATGTCAGAAAACATGTTGAATAGTATTGAGTACATTTTGTGTAACAATTTCTGTATCCATTGCCTGTCATTTAACATCTGAAAAACAACTATTCAGCTATATGTTGCTCCACTTCAGTGTAAAAGCCGCTTATCACAAATTACTGAATACTAACCAAAAATCTAAACGCAGTCTAGAGCTCCCCCTACTGATAATTAACACATTTATTTATTGTGACGGCAACAGTTGGGTATTTGTGCAGCTGTCTAAGTCTCCTGCATCACTGTGTTGACTCACAGCACAGAAATACACTCCCCTGTCCCCAGGCAGCAGCTTCTCCACTGTCAGAGATCCAGTGTGAGCGTCGCTCTTTGTTGCAGGAAATTTGTCCACACTGAAGCCACTTTCATATGCATGTGGAGGAGTTGGAGTCGTGTAAACTATTTGCCTCATTCCCTCTCCTGGCAGCTGTCTGTACCAGTACATCGTTCGGTATGAGATGTCCTTAGTGTGGCTGCAGTTCATTGTGGCAGACTGACCCTCCACCCTCCACAGCAGAGGGGCCTGGATGACATCACTCCCATCAGTTAGACCTGTGAGGGTAAAAAATATCACATGTCATGTTACAGGACCACCAACAACAACATACAATCATGAGTATGAATGTAGAGATAAAGTAACAGCTTCTCCTCATAATGTACAGTACCTACAATCCAGAGCAGAGCTGCAGAGAGTTCGATCAGACCAGCTGTGATCATGATTGTGCTCTGAACAAAATGAAGTTGGAGACCAGAGTCACTGTCAGTCAGTGTGATGGAGGTGTGACGCTACAGATATGAACGGTTACAGCAGGGAGTGTCTCTGTACTGTATGATGTTCAGTGATTGTGCTTGAGGTCCCCCTACAGTACAGCAGATAAATAGACTCACAAACAGATGTGCCAACAGTTTATTCAGCTTCCACATGTGTCTGTATCACTGTGTTCACTCACAGCACAGAAGTACAAGCCTTTATCTTCTGGCTGCACGTTCTTCACTGTGAACGTCCCACTGTGAGCGTCAGGCTTGGTGGCTGAATATTTGTCTCTGCGGAAATCTCCGAAATCATTTTCTCTATCGGCCATTGTTGTGAGCACTATTTGTTTCATTGTTTCTCCTGACAGCTGTCTGTACCAATTACATCTGGAAATAGCCAAGACCCTTGGTGTGGCGGCAGGTTGTTGCACTGTCACCCTCGACTTTCCACAGTATGTCAGTCTGGGTGACATCATCACCAGCAATTACACCTGTGTGTAAAACACATTAAGTTACCGCAAGACAACATTTGAAACTGTAGAGGATTTAACATGATTTTCAACAGCAATGGTTAAAGGCTATAGTGTAGTTACCTTTTCTCTAGAGCAGACGTGTTAAAAAGATCAGGAGGCCGTGTTTGATGGTGTCAACAGGTCTAATGTAACTGTCAGTGGGGTTAGCGATCTAAACATCTGCCGGTGGTGGGAGTGTCACATGTGGGATGTTCAGTCCTCCACGTTGTGTCACTGGGAGTATTTGTGGTCCTCGAGGTCCCCCTACAGCACATGAGATCATTGTAACGGTTATGTTTACAGCGCACTGTGGTTTTTGTTCAGCTATTGAGAGCATCTGTATCACTGTGTTCACTCACAACACACAAATACAAGCCTTTATCTTCTGGCTGCAGGTTCTTCACTGTGAACGTCCCACTGTGAGCGTCCGGCTTGGTTGCTGAATATTTCTCTCCGCTGAAATTTCCAAACCAGCGGTTTTCCGTTCTGCCGGGTGATGTGTACACTACTAGTTCCAGTGAAACTCCTGTCTGCTGTCTGTACCAGTGCATCTGGTAGTACTGAGCACCTTTGGTGTGGCTGCAGCTCATTGTTGCACTGTCACCCTGTTTTTCACACAGTATGGAGGTCTGGTTGACATCCCTTCCATCAGTTAGACCTGTGTGTGAAGCAGTACATAACTGTGTTTAAACGTTAACACTGGTGAACATTCTACCTCTCATACAATAAACCCTTTAAAAACCATACATCTGGACTTTCAGCAGAATAATAGTAGTTTAATTTAGTTTAGTTTATTTGCGTCGAAACATCAGGAAGAGGGAGACAACCTACTGGACTTATTTGAAGCCTTCATCTAAATAATGTTTGAATTCCACAATATTATAAAGAACACACTATTGATATGCATAAGATATGACTACTTAATATTGATGTCAAAGTATTTGAATAAGATACAGGATCTTTAATAACAACAACAACAACGATGTATTATCAATTCTATGCAAATTGCTATTAAAAGGTGTATTTATAAATGGTTTTGCTGATGTAATGCATGACAATGCAACATGGTTCATTGCATTCAAAATGAATTATTTTATGTAGCATTGCTGTGATGAATTTTGATAAAAGAAGAAAAACAACCATGATATTGACTTCAGCCACACTGCCCAGCCCTAGATCTTTACCTTTGTTCCAGAGCAGAAATAGAAACAAGCTTAGGAGTCCACGTTTGGTCACGTCCATGTTCTAAAGCATCATATATAGCTGTAGTGTGCAGTGTAGAGCCATGAAGAGCTGCAGGTGGGAGTGTCTCTGCAGTGTGTGACGTTCTCTGCTCCCGTTAGCTGCTGGCTGTGTCAAAACACACACGGTGAATCAAAGTGTCACTGGGAGTGTTTGTGGTCCTTGAGGTCCTGCAGTATGTGAGATGGAGGGATAGAGGTGTGCCAACACTGGGGTTTTTGTTCAACTATTGAGAGCATCTGTATCACTGTGTTGACTCACAGCACAGAAGTACAAGCCTTTATCTTCTGGCTGCACGTTCTTCACTGTGAACGTCCCACTGTGAGCGTCAGGCTTGGTGGCTGAAAATTTGTCTCTGCTAAGACCTCCAAAATCATTTTCTGTGCCAAATGTTGTGAACACTATCAGTTGAATTGATTCTCCCGGCAGCTGTTTGTACCAGTACATCTGGAAGTACTGAGCACCCTTGGTGTGGCTGCAGCTCATTGTTGCGTTGACACCCTTGTTTTCCCAAAGTATTGAAGTCTGGATGACATCACTCCCATCAGTTAGACCTGAGTGTTTAGTGATAAAAGAAAGCATAATAAAAGTTTGTTGTTGGATTCTACTTATATCCTCTGACGTCACATCAACATCATTTTCAATTACAATAACTGCAAAAATATGAAAATAAGGTAATGTTAATGTATATTCATCAATCATTTTATTGTAATTTACCTGTAGTCCACAGCAAAAAGATGAACCATCTGAGGAGGCCTTGTTTATTGATGATTATATCCATGTTCTGTCTGACAGAAACTAGCTCGTATAGTCGATGTGAAGAGCTGCAGATAGGAGGGTCAGTGCATCGTGTGATGTCATTCTGTCAACTGCATCAAAGCCTTCAGTATCGTACAAAGATGGTACTACATGGTATTGGGGGTCCCCCTGCAGTACATCACAGTATATTTACTTTCATTCTGATCAGTGAGAACTCCACTAAACAATGAGAAGCTGTAGAAGCCAGGGTTGATCATGGGATGTGCACTATTTGGTTACGACAAATTCAATTTTCCTTGCACGTCCTCGATATTTACACAATTTACATTCAGATAAAAGCTTTGGAGGCCTGTGTTCATCTTGTTTGAACCAAAGAATGTGATCATAAGTTGTGTTTTGTGAAGAGTTGATCTCACTGGCAACAGATTCACTCTTAGAGGTGCATAATACGAGATTCCCTAGTATTAACACGGCCCTGCGATAGTCTTTAGCTCTGCGGTGTCTTACTTTGTTTGCTGTATTTTTTTCCATCATGGCAGACGACAGAAGCAGAATAAGAAAACCATTAACATCATGTTAAAGATGAAGTGGTATTATCGGGTCGTGTGAGCGCTTTACCTGTAGACGACAGCACAGCGCTGGTACATTATAGTGAACAGGTGTCAGTAATCTACATCACAGCTAACTTTATCACAAGGGAGTAACACTGAAGCGGATGTTGTCCATTCCAGTGTAAGTTGTTATCCTTGTTCTGTGTGTTGAGGTATGTCTCCCCCTGCTGCTGTGAAAAATACTGTTGCTGCATTCAGTGATTAAAAGCTTTGTGAAGTTTAACCATGAAATTCGTTTTTTTTTTCATTTCGCCAAACTTTACAGAAACGATTGCTGATAGTAACTTGTGCTTAAAATGCATCGCTTGATTTATCTTTTATTCAATTCATCAGAACATTTTTATTCTTCTTTATTTTGATTACTGGTTGTGTCTGTTCGATTGCTACTAACTTTGTTGTACTTTGTGCATTGACGATGAAGGAATTGTATTGTATTGTATTCTAAAACAATAGACAGTTGGATCTCTTACGCTCTGGAAATGACCTGCAGATCATCTTATTGATATTTACAACTGCTGACTTTATGCAATTATACAGTAAGCCTGAGTAAACTACGTTGAATTCTTATTCTGCTCTTATGTCTGATTGTGATTCAAAGTAAAGTAGTACTTTAGTAAGTCACGTTCTCTGGCTTGTACCTCGATTGTGTTAAAGCTGTGACTTGTGTGTTGCAGGTTTATCCAGCAGATGGCTCCCTGAAGTCTGCAGACTGGTGGCGACACATAAACAGCCTCCACTCAGCAGCAGCTCACAGTCCAAGGTGAGTGTTGGTCACTTCTTTGGCCTCATGATAAACACCATCTTTACAAAGTCACAGTGAAGAGCTGAGACAGACAAAATGAGTCTGAGTCCGAGCCCCACTAGTGGTAACAATGTAGGTGTGTGTATGTGTGTGTGTTGCTTCACATGTTGGATAAAGAGAGAATGCATTCTCTGTATATCTGCATCACTAAATATTTACCTGTATTTCTGTGTATCTCAATATAAAACTGTGTGAGAGGTTCACTTCCTCCTGGACATACAGAATATTGGTGTTTTAATATTTAATTAATTATGAATAATTGGGAAATGTGAACTGATGGTATGGTGCTGAGGAGATTTTGGAGTAAACTTCTGAAGTCTATTAAATGTGATAAAATCAACATTAGCCATCCGATAAATGTAATTCACTGAATCTTGTGGACCTGTTCTGTCTTCTGTAGAATCATAAAGATTTATCTTTCAGGTTACTAAACATGATGTAAATCATGTGACTTTTCTCCATAATCTGCTGTTCAACCTCAACCTCAATATTCTGACGTTTCACTGATACAGGGCTGTTGTTGCTGATTCTGTCACATAGAAGAATTCTTTTTAACTTTAACTCTGTATTATTTAGGTTTATATTTATTTTAGTTTATTATTTTGTATTTTAAAAACCTTTATACAAAACCAGTTTTTGCTTGAATGTGCATGAATGCTACACATCGGTTTGCACTACAAAGGGTTGTTCACCACGACAAATGAAATGTCTCATTCTGCTGTGTTTGGTTGCTGAAGTGTATAAACGTACCAGTTCAATCGGCAAGATCTAACACCTGTTTCTTGTTGCAGTTTAATAAAGTCTCAATCTACTGTACTAAACATCATCTTTCCAGTCAAAGAAGTTGATATCCACCTTAAAGACAGACCTTCCTGCCTCGTATTTAAACTTCCTAAAATACAGATGTGGTTACTCTAAATAATGACAGAGGCACGGTTGCTGTTTAAAGTTCTGTTTTTGCTCTAATCTACTGCTGATGATACCAGGTGTGCGAGACGATCAGTATCAGTTACACATGTCACACATATAGAGATTATATATATATATATATATATATATATATATATATCTCCATATGTATGTTTGTTAAACTTTATCATTTTTTATTATTTCATTAAATAATTTGTACATATCAAGCTAATTTTATTGATATACAATATTTCAGCACTTAACCCTCATGCAAATATGTGCACACCTAACTTCAGACCCCTATGATTATATGGTTTTAAAAAGAATTCTAAAAAAAATACTTCTATGTGAAGTAAAATGTCATCAAACGTTTTTGTTTTCATCGACTTAAGTTTCCTTAATATTGTCTATAAACACAATATTGATAATGATGGTTTTTAAATATACCCACAAAATTAAAATATGGTTTATAGCTTTTATTATGATCTTCTATTATGAACCCATGAGGTGAGCGTCTTTCAATTTACTGGTGGTTTTGCTTTTTTCTGACACTTTACAAACAATGCAGAGAAAGTGTGAAATTCTAACGGATGGAAAGCAACAACTTCTACAGATCAGGCTTTGCAGGAGGAGATATAATTATCCAGCTCACAGATGTCACACACACACACCATGCTTCTGTTGCATCGTCACACACATCGTTTCCTGTTTATGTGACTCGATGAAGCACAAACATGTTTTTCAAGGAAACAACTGGAGAAAGTCGAACATGTTCTTCCTCAGTTTGAGTCCCACTGGAGTCTTAAAAAAGAACAAATACATAAAATGACATAAACAAACAATAAAAGTACATAGGCCTAGCAATGCGTTACAAAGAGCCAGCTGTACCAATGTCGCCACAGCTGGGACTGGTAGCGTGTGGTACTAAACCTTATGTTAGTTAAAACCAATAAGATCTCATTTTCAGAGTCATTCAAATATAGTGTTCTGTTGTGTATTTTTGTAGTGATTCATATGAAGATGATTTGTAGAGGAGTTGACTTTGAAACACCCTCA
Organism: Anarrhichthys ocellatus; assembly: GCF_004355925.1. Classification (NCBI taxonomy): domain Eukaryota; kingdom Metazoa; phylum Chordata; class Actinopteri; order Perciformes; family Anarhichadidae; genus Anarrhichthys; species Anarrhichthys ocellatus. The sequence goes on from NW_022280037.1 coordinate 10,164,698, forward strand.
GTTTTTTCGTTATTTAGTTTTTTTTTCTGATAATTCAGTCTGCGACTGCTGAAAAATGTATTTCACATCTTTAATCTACTGCAAAGCAAAAAGGTTCAAATGTATATTTCTGCACCAGATGTTGTAAACAGAAGTAAACAGCTGTTGTAACAGATATTAACACACATTCATGTTCATTCTGTAGCTTCGGTTGACACAGAAATGGAGGTTTTTCCAGCTGTTTGCTCAGAGACTTGCTTTGCAGTGAGGTGCAGAGGTGCAGCTGCAGCCGGAGGTTGTGGTGAAGTGGAGGTTTGCACCTTCGTCGTTTCTCAGCACAGAGAGCGATGTGCAGGCTGCTCTGTGACCACATCCTCTCCTCTGCTGTCGCTCTCTGCTCCTCTGCAGGCTTTCAAGCTCCGGTTTGTCTCCCTCACCAACAACAGCTCTGACCTCCTTCTGTTCTCAGATGAGGACGCTGACTTCCTGTTGTCGTGCGGTCGCCTCACACTCTTACATTTACTTTCCTGCTGAACGTGTTTCAACTAAAGGAACATCTTCTTTATTCATGAAGAGAACGTAAACCCTCATAAGCTTCTCTCACTAGATGTACGACTTTGATGAAGTCAAATGATTCCTTTTAAAATGTTAAAACACAGATCAGTTGATGGAATTTTATCAGATCAAATGTCACTGGAGAAACTTAGTCACCTCTCAGTTTGCTCAATGGAAAAACTTGTCGAGACCCAAATGACAGCTTGTGAAGATTTTCCGAGCTGAGATGTTTCAACATCATGCATGTAGGTGAAAAATACTTTCTTTCTCAGAAAACAGGCAGAAATACCTCACTGTCTGCGGAAAAAATATATGTTCAGTGTCGGATGAAATGTGAGAGTAATGTCTAATTCTTTGATTTTAAATCAACCATTATAATATGAACGACTGATATGATATGAGGATGAACCCATGCCCTTTTAGAAATAAACTGAATGTAACAGTCTGAAGATGTCATGAGAATAATAAACAAACTTTTTTTTCATATAGAGAAATGAAAGCACATGATTGACAAAGATCCTCTGAAATACTTTTATTGAGAAGAAAATCAAGCAACCAAGCAATTCACGACCACAAACACAGAATTATTGTTATAAGTACTTGTAAAAAGTTGGTACCCAAAATATTTGTATGGCAGTTTTAACAACAATATGCACAGAACTGTTCCTCTATTTTAGCAGAGTGTAAATGCACTGCAACATACAACGACGTGGATGTATAACTTGTCCACCTTATTTACAGAATCAAACACTATTGATCTCCTAGATTTATTTATTCTGACCTCCGCTGTCAGTCGTTCTGCTTCCCGGCTAATCTCTGCAACAGACAGAAAAGACACAACGTTACGAGCTCTTTTCTTATTACTCCTTCAGCCTAATTTATGTAAAATGGAACAAACCTGAAGCTTCCACACCAGGAACGCCACGAAGGCTCCGTAGACGATGCTCTTGATGATGAAAACACCGTAGGAGTATTTGGCGGTCAGTGTGACCCTCAAATATTTCTCTGCAGAAAGTTCAAACATTTATTGACACGATTCAAAGACCAAACAGGACTCTAAATAGTAGTGATGATGCATTGAGGTGTTCAGAAACACAGAATAATGTTTACCTCTTGTCAGGACTCCTTCTTTAGCTGATAGAAGAAGAAGAAAAGCATTAGACAGATGGTTGTTGATGTATTTGCAATTGCAAAGAGAACACGTTGAGGTCATTTCTGAGTTTCAAATGAAACCTACCTTTTACCCCATAAATTGTTTTTGGAAAATGTTTAGTATGTGTCCCATTGAAGAAGCTGACGGTGCAGGTGAACTCTTTGTCGCGTGTGAACCAGTCGTTTTCAGAGACCCTCAGCCTGCTGGTGATTTTGTAATAGTTTTCTTCCCGGAGGGCAACTCTGTCGGTTGCCTCACCGGTGGTATCCTCTCTGTCGATCATCCAGGTTACACCGACATGGTCTGGGTAGAATCCACTGGCCACACAAACAATGGTCTTCTTCTGACACTCCTCTGGAGAAGGTGGAAGCACTTTGACTGTTGGTTCGGCGATATTAAGTCCTGGTTCTGCAAGGACAAACAAACGCACCATGAATTAAAGCTGCCTATAGATCTACAGCAAACCTATCTGCAATCCTGGATCCTTAATTATTCGTGTGACCTCTGGACACAAGAATGTAGACATGACAGAAATACCTTTTCACAACAAACATTTGCACCAAATAAAACATGACCGTCACAGGTTAAAGGTCACATTGAGAGACATTAAAGTCTAAGTTACTCAGAAAAATGTTTGATCTTAACAAGAGCTGTTGGACTGAGATGACGTCCAGTTTATTTTTTCCGCAGCGTTTGTGGGTTTCTCATAAATAAGCTAGAAACTACAATATCATGAATCCCACTCATGAATGCAATTTGAATAGAGGTTTTTCATTTACTTTTTGATGCAGGAAGGAAAAACTAAGTTTCTGTTTAGCAACTGAGAAAATGATTATAATATCCTCTGAATGCCAATTCTTACGGCTTGTCTCGTACCTAGACTTATCACATAGAGATCATCTTGGTTACCTCAAATTTTACATTTTCTTTTGCACTTTTGACGCACGGCAACACGATGCTGCTTCAGCAAAAAACTAATCAAGACATTAAAACAACACTAAACTGAAGGCTCAGGTTTAAGTTAAGACAAGGTCACAAGACAAACATTTATACATGTCATTTTTTTTGATCATTTTCTTACCCAACACTGTCAGTCTGGTGCCACTGCCAAAATAAGCAGGATCGTAGTTGTTCACACTGATACGAGGCTATACAAGAAAGACTGCTCAGGCTTCCAGCACTGAAAGCTGTAGACTGTCTTTGTGCTCTTTTTTTTTTTAGGAAGTAAAACCTTTTTATGCACACATAAATGCAGAGGCAATACACACTCATACCAAATTAAATTAGTGCCGAACAGCATTCAACTTCTGACTTAAGGTCTATTTAAGTGCATGATGTTAAAAACAACCCTCGCCCGTAACCTGCAAGTTACCAACTACTTTACTGTTCTGTCCATATGCACCATTGTAATAGTTTATGTTCAGTTTTGTGATTCTTACCTAGAACGGTGAGTTTAGTTCCAGCTCCAAAGTGAGCCTCAGACTGTGAGCTCACAGTGCTTCACAGAGATGATAAGAACTGGCTTTAGAGGAATAATCTGGGCGTAGAGCCAAATGTTTCATTGCTGCTGTACTTTTACTGGAGAACATAGACAATGCTGGTTTTTACTGGCACAAACTAACTTCTAAGATAACTTCTTTCACACTTTAAACTTTGTACACTTTTGTTCACTATTAAATATGTCTATTTAATAAATTCTTAGTACCGACTATAATCTTAACATATAAACAAGCTGATAATCTTCTTCTCTGAGACGTTTTTGTGCAGGTTTTCTTACCTAAAACAGTGAGTTTAGTTCCAGCTCCAAAGAGAGCCTCGGAGTAGGACCACAGAGACTTTCCACTGATACAAAACCTCTTCCAGCTGGCTCTTTGTCTTAGTTCCAACGTTGTGACTCTTTGACATGTGAAGACTTTAACTCGTATTTTACAAACAGTCAAATCCTGCTAAACTCACTGTCTCCATTTAAATCTATTTGTGCTTTTGGTTATTTTATCATTATCTAATGAAATATTTGGTAAACATTGTTGTTTTAGAAGTCATTTGATTCTTAGAGTATCTCAACAGTATAAAACACAATCTAAACTAAACCGTACCTGAGCAGTATTTAATGAACTTCAAATGTTTTCTTACCTAAAACCGTTAACTTTGTTCCTCCACCAAAGTGAGCCTCTGCTGCACCACCAGAGTCACAGTGAACCTGATCAGTGCTCTGAACAGCCCAACATGCTGCTTTTACTTTAGTTTTGTAATAAATGTAGATTTCCTTTTTAAAACCAACAACTACAGTCTGTTTTCACCAAGCTGGATGTAATAGGGACATCTCAATTATCTTCCTGTTGTAATTAATATTAATTTATCAAATTTAGTTCCCTGGCTGAAATAATAAAACTTAAGAACAAAAAGCTCCGAGCAGAACTTAAACTAGACTTTAGTGACAATGACTTTCTCCCATTTGTTTTGATATCTTACCTAAAACTGTTAACTTTGTTCCTCCACCAAAGTGAGCCTCTGCATTCTGGGTCACAGTGAACTTCATCAGTGCTTAAAACAGATGCTGCTTTTACTTTGTTTCATTACTTTTTATTTTTATAATCAATGCAACTTTTCTTTAGAACCAACAACTACAATCTTGTTGTTTTTTTTTACAATTTTTTTTAATAACATAAAGTCTAACAGTGAAGTTAACTTACCAAGAACAGTCAGGTTTGTTCCTCGGCTTAAACTGCCATGTCAAGCCTCACAACAAAAAGCTAAACTCAAACTAGACTTGAGTGAAATAAGTTTCTTAAATCCACAATTTAAGAAAAAGTTTAGATTTCTTACCTAGAACCGTTAACTTAGTTCCTCCACCGAAGTAAACTGCATTAGCACCAGAGTCACAGTGAACTTGATCAGTGCTCAAAACAGCCCAACATGCTGCTTTTACTTTTTGTTACTTTCTAGTTCTCTGGCTGAAACAGGCTTCGAACTGATGTTTAAGGTTAAGAGTATAAATCTCTGAGCAGAACTTAATCTGGACTTTAGTGCTGCACATTTCAAACACTCGAATTACGTTTGTATTTTTAAACGTGTTTTAGTTTCTTACCTAGAACTGTTAACTTAGTTCCTCCACCGAAGAAAGCTTCACCACCACCAGAGTCACAGTGAGCTTGATCAGTGCTCAAAACAGCACAAGATGCTGCTTTTACTTTGCTTCCTTCTGTTGGTTACCTTTTAAGTGTTTATTATATTAATGTCACTTTTCTTTCAATCCAAAAAAAACAACATTTCTTTCACTGCAGTCTGATTGTTGAGGATGAACTTTTTTTGTGTTGCATTAGACTTGAGAAACCCACCTGTTTGTGCAGGTTTCACTTATTTTACAGGATGAATGAATCAGAAGAAGGTTTGAAGTCTTACTTACCGAGAACAGTCAGTTTAGTTCCCTGACCGAAGTAGGCTTCGTACTGACACAGTGTTTAAGCTTAGGAGCAAAAACCTCTTAACAGAAGGTCGGGTCCATACAATTTGTTTAGGAATGACTCCAATTACAAAGCCTGTTACATTTGTTCCGATGTCTTGCCATAGACTTTATCAACGACTGTATATAGAAAATATATTTCTTACCTATAACCGTTAACTTAGTTCCTCCACCGAAGAAAGCTTGATAACCACCAGAGTCACAGTGAACTTGATCAGTGCTCAAAACAGCACAAGATGCTGCTTTTACTTCGCGTCTTTGAATTTTGTTGCTTTCAAATTTTCTTTATTGTATTAAATGTATTTGTTTGTTAAAATTGAAATACCAACATTTACTGCACTGCAGTCTGTTTTTTATAACTTTAATGTAACACAAAACTTCCCCCCAGACACCAGACCTTTATACCAGTGAATTAATCAGAAGAAGGTTTGAAGTCTTACTCACCGAGAACAGTCAGTTTAGTTCCCTGGCCGAAATAGGCTTCGTTATTGGCACAGTGCTTAAGCTTAACATCAAAAACCACTGAGCTGAACTTGAACTAAAAAGTACATTGAGTTTCTTAATGCACCACCCCAATGACACATCTTATTACATTAGTTCCATCTGAACCATCCTTGACTTACCCAGAACAGTCAGTTTGGTTCCTTTTCCAAAGTAAGCCTCATTTGTATTGTCACAGTGCAGAAATACTGAGCATGAAACTCCTGAGTCTTTCTCCCACAATTATCTTTGGAAGGTTTTTACCAATACTTCTGTTTATATTAAGACTCTACAGCAATGTGACATTTAACAAAACTCAATAATAAACTGAAATATTTACCTAGAACAGTCAGTTTGGTTCCTTGGCCAAAGTAAGCAGGTACATTGTTGGTCACAGTGTTTTCACTTCAGCTCAATATTTCAGCTTTTAACAACAGTTTTTTGTCTTCACTTTCATTCCAACATTTCAACTATTGTAAGTGTGTACCAGTGCACTGCAGCAGTGAGAGATGCTACTTACCCAAAACAGTGAGTTTTGTTCCCTTTCCAAAGTAAGCTTCAGATCCAGAGTCACACTGAATGTCTCCTCTACCAAAAAGTCTCAAAACTTTCCATAACCCTCATGTTGAAGCACAGTGTAATAATCCAGAGGATGAAGAAGGTTTCAACATGCAGGATGAGCTTCATGATGTCCAAATATGTTGCTTTTGTCAGGATGAATAAAAGAAGCATCCCAGTGCTCCACATATGATTTAAAACTTGTTTTTTAAAAACTCATTTTCAGCCAATTTGTCCATTAATGTTGACTTTCCAGTTCCAGTTTGGCCTGACATCTTACACACCTTCCGATTATTGATTTTTCTGCTCTTCCAAATGTCCCAGGTAGCATGTAGCAGTCTACACAATGGGCGTCAATGGGAGGAGGTTTTTGTACAGCGGCTCTATAGGATTGTATCACCGTGGCCCCCTGTCCCCACGGTGAAAAAGCATCACACAAAAACCTGAAGTCTCTTTCGTTCTCTCCCCTCTCCTTCCCCCACCCAGCTCCTCCATATCTCAGCCTCCATCTCTCTCTGTGTGAGAGAGCAGCTGTTCAGGTTGGGCTGACTGACGGCTGAGCGGCCTCCGACCTGACTGCTGCTATTTCTGGGACAGCTAAGAAAAGAAGCAAGAACGGTGGAAAGGAAAAGGGAAACTGGTGTTTGTTTGTTCGAAGATGTTCAGAGGGAGTGACATCTCTGCTGGTCACACCTCTTTATCCACCCAGTACCCAGTGAACTGGGGAGACGCACATTTACTGAGTAACATTCATTGGTTAACATTGTGTAATGTGAAAAGTGTCATTTTGTCATGATGAACCTACAGATAATTATTACATGACAATCTTTGCAGATAACATTTAGCTTAAATGCTGTGACATGTAGCATGGATCTGTTCACTGTGTTGTATCACTCCCTAAAACAAATAAAAGAGAAAAATGTTACATATGGCTGAAGTTTAATTAATAGTATCATTAAACAACATGAATATCAATAATAGTTTATTTCCCTTTAATCCTACTTAACATGGATGATTTTTAGTATCTAATAATGCAGCATAATCTTTAGTCCATGTTTCTATTTAACATAGTTATCCCTCATTTGATTTGCTTTGTGTGTGTTGAATTTGAGAGCCTCTGTGTTGCATGTCTTGTTAGTACTTGACAATATAAGAGTCTCCTGAATGATGATACTACTTCTATTAATATTCTCACTTCTTTCATTGTTTCTGCATGCATTGCAAAGGGTCAATATTGCATGACTTATATTCTGTTTTTAGGTTTACTTTGTAACATCTGCTTTGGGACTACAGATGAAAAACAGCCTCTTGGCTTTAACTCTGGCGCATTTACAGCAATGTTTGTATTAATGTGCACTGTCCCTTATCAAATAAAGCAATAAATAAAAAAATAATGAAAGTAACCATGCTAAAAGACATCACGAGCAGCTCGCTCTAATAACACCGGCCTCCCCTTCTACAGTGTTGACCTCACTTTTAACTACCACATCTAAGTGCAATCCCACACGGACCCTGTAGAGGTCAGTGCGTGATAACCTCTTCAACTTGATATGCTGCACACAGATTTGAATAACATGAGAGTAGACTTGAGCACAGAGTGACACAGATGAGACACTGAAGAGGAAAGTAATGTTGTACGGGATGTATAAGCCTTAAAATGTGAACACCTGCTTATTTATCTGATTTGTGGTGTTGCAGGAACGTCACTGATCTGTGGAGAGGCAGTTCCTGTACCTTTCATCAGTGGAGTTTGTCATGCTGTTTTCATTTCTAGCTGATGTTCCCCATCATTATTTTCTTGTCACATTAATGTAAGTCGCCTGTCATGCTGCTACAGACATTAACCGTCCTCGTTCATCCCTCCTCCCTGTCATCTTTTCCTGGTTTCTTCTTGAGGTTTTTGTTTAGCTGCTGAGGCTTTCTGAACCATTGTGCTATACTGGAGGTACAGTAAAACACAGCTGAGTCTCCGGCCTCGACAGGGTGGATCTGCAGAGAGGAGCTAAGCATTGCAGGCCGGGACATGGTGTACTTGGATATGTTGAAAGGAGCTTCAATGCTCGCCGTGTCTTTAACCATGGGAATATGTCACCAGCTGTATTCTCCCACTGCTGCTTTGTCTGTACCAGTACATGTAGTAATTATCCGTGGCATCTTGTTCACACTGCAAAGTTACAGCCGGGTCTCCGTCACGGCTGATTACAAATAGAGGCTGCTGAATTTTTACACAGAAGGTGAAATCTGGAAACAAGAAAAAAAAAAAAAGTAAACACACCATAACAAAAAAAAAAGATCTTTCATTTAACTTAATTTAAATGTTCTTACTTAAAAAGATTAGAACTGCAACCCAGAAGACGGTCATTGTCGCAGTGATTTTATAGTTATTCAGAGTAAATGAAATCGGACTCTATTGTCTTCTATCAGGCTGACCAGCTGCAGGTGTAACTCGCTGTAGTGCCACAATCAAATCTTCTGAAATATGCTCAGATCCTCCCCTTTTACAGGAACGTATTCATGTGTTTCACAGTTCATACAGAGCCTCAGTCTTCTAGTGGACACTGAGCAGCAACTGCAGGTTCAGAGTTCCTGTAACGGCAGTTCTCAGAGGTCTTTACAGGAGAGTTTAAAGCAATTGTTGCTAACAGACCTGTTTCACATAAAACAATCAGATTGCTGCAACAAATGGAGAAAAGCTTCTAAGATTGTTGCACTCTGTTGTTTACCAGCAAGCTAAGCTGGCTGAAAGGGAATTTGTTCTGCTCGTATCATTACTGCAACTTTCAGCATTTTTCCCTCTCTTATTATCACCCTTATAATACGGATAAAAGAGAAACAAACTGGTGTCATAGTTTTTACATGAGGAAATAATGATGAGTCATGCATTAGTTAGGCATCCAATGTCAACTTTCCCAATAAACACTCAATGATTGCACTCAACTGCACTTTAAAATGTCATTGTTTGTATTTATATTGGTTCCTTTTGTGTTCAGTTCAATTTGTTTAATAAGATGTTGGAAATTAATTCCCTTTTTACTTTTTTAATTCAACAAGCAATTTGTTGCCTTTTAGAAGGCAGAACTGAGAACACTTTAAGATCTGTTTATGTAACAATATCGTTATCACGATATTCAACAATATTTTGCTCATATCATTCAGCCGCCCTATACATAAACATAAACTAGCCCCAGTGTGTCGTATCCTACTGGATCAATCAATATTTTTTCTTTATTGTTCCACTAATTTAATGGAAAAAAGCCACAGCTCCTTCCTGCCTGTGAGCCACCTGTGACACCCACACAGACGTGATATGTGTATGACTGTCTGCTCCGTGTGCATCACTGTGACCGGCAGCACAGTAGTAGGTGCTGCTGTCATTCAGGAGCAGCTCGGTGATTTGGAGAGAGAAGCTGTTTTTGGAAGTCTCGATAGACGACTGGAAGTGCCCCGCGGTCCGGTCGTACTCTGTGGTGAGGAACTCCAGTGGACCTCCGTAGTGAGTTTGTCGGTACCACAACATGGTGTAGCTGCTCATGACCAACCCTGGACCCATGTTGCACACGAAGTTCACCGTGAGTCCCGGGTGGGACGTCTGTTCTCCAGACTGAAGAACTTCAACCGTGAGACCTGCAGCACACGAAGGATGATGTTTTACTGTCCCTCACCTCGATGTGCAGAACTGTAAACTCACAGAAATATATGACGTGTAGGAACTGTGTGTTAGTGAGCACATCCATTATGAGTTAACACACAAAACCCACCTGAGTGTAAAAGAAGCGACATATAAAGGACTGTGGTAAACATGTCAGCGATGAGCCTCCTCCCAGCTAAATGAGTCACACATCACTCTGTTCAGCACAAATATACCACGAGGTCACGTGATCACATGACATAATTGGCACCGACTGTTATTCCCAATCACTGATTATGAAATGAGACTTTGGAGTCCGTCTTGTGCTTTTAGACTGAGGTTGCTCAGCATCTGAAACAGTATTTAGAACATCATCTTCAATGTAAAATCTACCTTAAAAACTGAGACATTCTTTTGATAGTATTTATGGTAAGGTGATGCTTCTCTGCTACTATGTTACTATGCTATGTATAAATGCTTTTTAAATCATGAATTTATCACAAAACATAGATTAAAAGTATAATTGATTGTCTTGTGTCCTCTTATCTCTTGTGTTGTCCTTTTTTAAGTTAATGTAATGATGACGCAGGAATCTATTTGAGAAACAGTTTTTTAATCATGTAACAGAATGTTTGAACATGATTTTATTTGTGGTGAAACAGTCAACTACTCTGTTTATTGATCAACAGAAAATTAACTGACAACTATATTGATAAATGATTAATATTAATATTTTCAGAACTGTATCATAGTTAAATAGCTTTGTGTTTTGGACTGTATGTAAGAAATTGACAATTAATTAAGATTACAGATTATTTGACAGTGAAAATATTTTTTTATTTATTGTGCATATTTCAATTCGCACCGTGGGGATATTTAATTTTTTTACGTGTTCCTACTTTGTACAGCAACTCCTTTATAACAGTTTCCCTCCGGATAAATTAAGTGCTATCTTACGTTAATAGTTAGTTGCAGCTTGACCCTTAACTGTTATATAGCCAAATAGTTTTGATCTAACAATTCTAGCTAAAACAATTCATCAAAAGTTGCATTTTTGATAATTAGTATAAATTAATTGTCAAGAAAAAATGCCAAACATTTTTCAGTTCCAGCTTCTTCAACACGAGGATCGACTATGTTATCTCTTTGTAAATTGTACATTGATTGATAATGTGAACATTATTTCCTAACATTGGTTTAATAATGTGCTTCTTTCCGTTGTATGAATGAATGAGGTTCCATGAACACACCTGTGGGCGTTGGTGGAACGTGATTGGTCAATCCTGATTAGACCGTCTTCTTAAACGGACTTTGCCCCGCCCACTCTCTTCCTCCACGCTGGCCGTCCACTTCTTACCAGGACTGAATCATGAATAATTTAGTGTATTAAACCTCCGAAGAGGCGCCACAAACATTTACTACAGTTTGTGTGAGTCAGTTCTCCTCACAGACGTTACTCCTGTCAAAGATGACAGAAGTCACTGACATGTGAGTTGATGTTTCTACTTTGTTTACTGTGTTTGTAGTCTTGGTTTAACTAACACGTGGCAAAGCTGACGTCGACCTATGTGCAACATTTGTATTGGAATTGACAATGATTGTGGATTTGCTGAACATCATTTTTATTTGGTTTGAGTGGTGATGGTTTGGTGACAATATGAAAGCTCCTGTGTGAGTGTCGAAGTGTTTTGGGCTGAATTGGTTGTTGAAAGAAGTGAGGTGTTTATTCAACTTCATGGCTATTTCTAAGGCAGTTGTTTTGGGGTTGCTGTTACTTTGTTCTGAAAGGTGACAAAATAGTTGTTTGTGTCCATATTAATAATAAATAAATAGCACTGCAATACGAAAATATTAGATCGCTCTATAAATTAATGTTATAATTTAACACACACTGCAATATGTAAATAGTAGCCAAGCCTTTCATTGTCAGAACTCAAGTCTCAGCTGGCTGTATACATAAACCCTTCTGTCATAGGTGGACATTGTATCCACGCAGTACTTATTTCATGCATACATTTTTGCAATGCAGGTGTATTACAAGTGACCTGTATCGGCCTATACAGGTCATAGTTTGTTGTCTTACTTATGCCTGTTTACATATATGTTTAAGTTTGCTTATTTGCTTAGTTTATAAGTATTGCTTAGTTCTGTTTGTTTTGTATTCTTATGCAAATTTGCTCTTCTTCTGCATAACGAGAGCTACTGAGTCAACTTTCAGTTTCAGGATCATGAACATGAAAACAACAGAGAAAGAAACAGAGCAGGGTTTTTAGTGAGGGGCTGACATTAAACCACATCACTGTGTACTGGCAGCGCAGAAATACACAGCCGAGTCTGATAGATTCACACTGGGAACAATCAGAGCTCCTGTTTGGATGTCTTGTCTTGTCATCTTGAACCGATCTTCAAACTGCTTCTCATAGGTGGGGTCACTGCCAGTGTAGCTGTATCCAATTAAATGAATCAGACCGCTCTCTGTTTGCTGGTACCAGAGCATTATTTGCAGGCTGTTATCATCATGTTTGCATTTAATTTCTACCCTGGCTGTGTCGTTGACTATTCTGGGATGAGATGGCTCAAACGTCACACTCTCCGCATGATCTGTGGGGAAAAACACAGATTTAAAAAAGTAGTTGATACAGAAGCCACAGTGAAAAAAACATTCACATAGTTGCCGTATTTTGTTTGTTACGTTTGCAGTTAATTACATTACATGGAAGCAAGATGAGAAGAAATCCGATCACAGTTGGCGACATCCTCCCGTCCTTCAGTGAGAGTCTGTAAAGAGACACACTGCCTCATGTGAAGAGGGTTTTTAGTGAGGGAGTGGCATCAAACCACATCACTGTGTACTGGCAGCGCAGAAATAAACAGCCGAGGTTGACAGGTTTGCTTTGTGTACAGTCAGAGCTCCTTTCACGTTGTCTTCTCTTGTCAGCGTGAATTGTTCTTTGAACTGACCCTCATAGTTCTCACTGTTCACGTATCCGTACCCAATGAGGGTCATGGACATAGTGTCCTGTCTTTGCTGGTACCAGAGCATTACTACAAGGTTAGCATCATCATGGCTGCACTTAATCTGGACCTCAGTGCTCTCCTCCACTATCTGGGGAGGAGATTGATGAAATGTAACAGCGCTCACCTGACCTGTGGAGGAAAGCAGATTTTGGACGGAACTGTAATTGAAGCAACAGACAAAAAGACCGTACAGTATTTATATTATTTATGCAACATGATTTTAGCATTTTAAACAAGTAGTTCCCTGTCAGATTCTTGATAACATTTGAGATCTTACATGAAAACCAGATGAAGAGAAAACCCAATGTGTGCACAGGTGACAACATTGTCAGACACTACTGTGAGTAAAGCACTTCTCTGAGAATAAAGTAAGGCTCAGAGTAATGAGGGAAGGCATTGCTCTGTTAGTGCATCACTGTGTTCTCTAACAGCTTCATGCCAGGTGCTGTACCTCCACCTGTTGGTGGAATCTATTCAGGACAGTTCATTTGCACAACTGCAGGTGGTCGCTTTTCATCATAAAAACACGAAGGTTGTTTTTTTGAAACACATGATCAATAATACATTCTTATCTTTTTCAGAGCAGGTTATTTACATCCTTTCTTTCACCTTCCTCGTATCCATTTGACATAACTTAACATCTATCGTTAAAGTCACTGATATAATCTCCTCCACAGTGTGGTTGACTTCCTTCATATGATTTTTTTTTTAATGTGAGAACAATAAACAGCCTCTCTCCTCTGTGTGTTTGTCACTAAGTTCTGCTACAGCACTGTGCAGACCTGCAGCTCTCAGATAAACAGCCTCGTCTGTCTTCTGAACGCTGGTTACCGTCAGAGACCTTCCACTTCACTGCCCGAAAACCAGATCTGAATCCCTCTTCATAGTTTGCAATGCCAGCTACTATACACACCATAAGCTGAAAGCCTCCTCCACTCAGCTGTCGGTACCAGGACAGATACTCATAATCGGTGTGGCAGTGCATTTCTGCAGAGCCACTGGGAAGACTGGAGATGTAGTGGGTCCACTGAGGGATCAGCACAGACTGAGAAACGCATGAAAATAAGAGAAAAGCTGTTGCCAGCATGATAACTATATCTGCTAAGTCACTTCAATAATTGTTATATCTTTACCGATGAGACTCATTTAGCATTAAGGAGCAGCTGTGTTTGTGATCTTTACGTCAGTGTTCAGTCGATCTTCTGTTCGATTCATACGTCCTTGTCTCCCACATTACTTTTCTGCTTTCGTCCTCTCAGAGATGGAAACCAACGACAGCTGAAGTATGCCGCTGTCTTTATGGAGCTTAGGTTGGATGCAGCTGCATGTCTGATACTCTGGTTCACCAGCTTTTTGTAAAGGAGCCAGAGGAGTTGTACCACTGTGCTGACTCGCTGCACAGAAGTACTCTGCACTGTCTGCTGGGTTGATGTTGGAGACAACAAGCTGAGCTCGGCCCTTTGAGTGGCCCGTTATGTTGAAACGGGCTTCAAAGTTCTTCTCGAGGTTTGAGTTTTCATAATGAAGCAGTCCGATCAGCTCCATGGCTGCTTCCCTGTGCCGGTACCAGAGCATGTAGGGGTAGTTGTCGTCGCCATGATAACAGCCAAGACGGGCTTCTTCTTGTTCAGGTTTCATCAACATTTCTACTGGTGATTGTTTTATTGAAAGTGATGATATCACAATGTCTAGACGTACCCAAAAGAAAAAAAACGAAGGTGAACAGAAAGTTTTGTTAGTGTCGTGAGGAATTACAAACTTCTTATGACTCTTACCTGAGAGCAAAGACAGAGAACAAAACCAAACGACGAGCATTTTGAACATCTTCATGGAGACGTAATGTTCTCCGTGGTGACTCAAACCTTAGCTGTGACTTAAGCAGACATGCAGAGGCATCAATGAAAATACGTTAGTGTGAAATCTGCCTTTATTGTACGTTTGTAATGAGGAAGGAGGAGCTTACAGCTGTCTTCATGTCAGAGTGTTTTCACTGCTCATTCATACAGAGATGACCTGAGGGAATCCGTTAAACATGACGTTCAAACACTCCTACGACGGTGAAAAATCTATTCTTGTGACTTTATTTGTAGAATGGAGAGAGCTGATCAGCAGAAGATGACATTAATCAACGACTGGGATATTTCTCTCTTTAACTTTTACTTCTTACTGCACATAGTAAAGGGACCCCTAAAATATTCTAATGAATTAACCTTCATCACAGGCATTTTTCAGCAGTTTGAGACAGTGTCACATAGTTTCACTGGTTTCCTTTTGGTGTGACGTTATCTGCTGGATCATTATGAGGTTTTTGTATCAGAGCGTCACTGTCTTCATTACTGTGCCTACTGGCTGCTCCGAAATATTCTCCGCTGTCTTCAGGGTGACTCAGGTTCAGGAGGTGAAGATGAACTGTTTTCGCTCCATCTCCACTCACGTTAAAGCGGCTTTTAAACAGCGGCTCAACTTGAACAGTTTTAAAATAAATGTAGGCAATCAGCTTTAGGGAAGTGTCTCCTGCTGAGCGCTGATACCAGAGAATAGTGTTGTAGTTTGTGATTTCATGTGTGAGGCTCAGGGTGACCTCATTATTTGGTTTCCAAAACAGTTCAGTTGGAGTCTGAAACACTTCACTGAGGTAAACTCCTGTAAAGAGATCACAACAGTATTGAATCATTGTGCACTGGGAATTGATTACACAGTGGAAAAAAACATTAAAGCATATGAGACCGTTGAAATATTTAACCTTGATGTGTTCAGTTTTTTTGAGAATTAATTCCAGATTAAGTAGAAAAAGTGTCTTCATGAATGTACAATACCTTTAATCCAGAGCACAGTGATGACGGTAACAAAAAGATGAGACGGCATCATGTTGAATGTGAAGCACCAACGGGGATCTCTGCAGAGCTTTGTGGATCAGAAGGAGGGACAGGAAGTGATGTAGAGGAAGTCAGAGCATAGATCAACACTTGATTCAGTCTGTTTGTGTTTTAGGAGGAGAAATCGTCCTCTGGCGTTCCCTGAACAACAGGAAGAGGAGGAACCTGTGAAAGTAACTCAACATATTGACACATGTGACGTATTGACACATGTGACTTATTGACACATGTGACTTATTGACACATGTGACATATTGACACATGTCACATATTGACACATGTCACATATTGACACATGTCACATATTGATACATAGGACTGCCCAGAAAAGGTGGCTGCTGACTTGAGGGTGCTTCAGTTCAAGCATAGGAAAGGAAGCATTTTGCGCTACAACGATTAGTTGACTAATCGATGCAACGATTAGTCGACTAATCGATAAATCGATTGACAGAGAAAAAGATCGCAGACTGATATGATAGTCCATTAATTGTTAAAGTAATTTATCATGCAAAAAAATGGCAGAAAATGCTGTTTTTAGCCTCACAAATATGGAGATGTCCTGCTTTTCTCTGTTTTATATTCATATTAAACTAAATATCTTTGGGTTTTGGACATTTTATTTATTAATCGATTTAATCTAGATAATAATAGTTATTTCCAGCCCCAGTGGCTTTTTTTTTTTTAGAGCCTTCAAGGCTTTGGCTTTGAGAAGTTAAAAACAGGTAAACAGCGGAGGACATCTTACTTCAAAATGAGTCAGTTGTTTCCTGTGAGGAAAAAACAAAAGAGAAATCTAATCATCATGTAGAGATCTGACATGGAGTGCGAGTTACTCTAAAGGACATAAAATGCATTAATAGTGAAGTTATGACAGAGTCACTGAACTGAGTCACATTTAATGAGGAAGTAAACAGGAGGTAGAAAGGAGGCGTGGCTTCATGAAGTTTCATATCAAACTAATACGTATACCCTCCTCCTTAAACAATTTGTTGTGCTTTTAACAGATTTCATTATGTTTAAATATTTTACTGTAATAAAACGCCTTGTTAAAATAGATTAAACCAGTAAAAGAGAAACACAGTTGTATTAGCTGTGTGATATGATTGCATCAAACCAAAGTACAACCACAGAAGCAGGTGTCTGGCAGCAGTTTATTCCTTGTCTTATTATAAACCACTGATGAGAAAAGACGGTGCAGAGTTTTTGTAAAGTTCAGAGGGGTTTTTTGTCAGTGTGCTTTGCTAGCTGCACAGTAGTAAACTGCACCCTGCTCAAGTCC
>NW_022280037.1:10181696-10187801 GCF_004355925.1 Anarrhichthys ocellatus
ACTGACGGACGTCTAGACCCAGACAACCACCTGGATAAAGACCGGAAATAGTGCATTGTGATAGGTTATGCATTTTAAAAAGATGAAGCCTTTTTGACCTTCATAAGAGACAATTGTATTTGAACTAGTTTTTACCTGTTAGGCAACATAAAAAAAGAAAACGGATCATTTTGACTTCCTCAAATTAAAGCAGTTACTAAAAAGCCTTTAAATAGATTATCCAAAGTATTTATCTTAGAGTTTCAGAAGTTTAAGTTGCTGACGTTCAGAAGAACCTGACTGTTACTGTGAGCAGCATCTAACTGATTCCTCCACTGAGGTGTGGAAAGGGAAGTGAAGATGAAACGGCATCACTGGCAGAGACGATGGCATCAAACCAAGAGCAGCTGGCTGGGAGGGGTCTGTTCAGGGTCTTAATCAAAGCCATAAATATTGATGAAAGTTGGTTCAGAGTTTTTGTATAGCGTAGAGGGGCTCTGCAGTCAGTGTGCGTAGCTAGCTGCACAGTAATAAAGTGCATTGTGCTCAGGGGCCTTTAGCTTGTCTATAAACAGAGAACCGTTCTTTGCTCCTTCTCCACTCATATCTCCGGTGATATTGAAATGTTCTTTGAAGGACTCCTCCTGTTCTATAGTGCTGTAATACACATGTCCGATGCGCTTCAGAGCTCGGTCTCCAGGGGACTTCTGGTACCAGTACATCTGTGTGTAGTCTGTCTTTTCATGGCTGCAGACCAGCTGGACTTTGTCTCCGGGTCTCCTGAGAAGTTCTGGAGGAGTCTGGTCGACTTTAACACTCAGACAAACACCTAGAAAGAAAGAGAGTGAGTAAACCGTGTGTAAACTATGGATACCATGATTATTTCTGGATGAATGAAGGGATTACCAATGATCCAAGATAAATGGATTAATGTTGGCATGTTGACCTTCTGTCTGAATGAACACAGAACACTGAATGGCTTTGGAAACCTGACTTGCACAGTTTACTATGGACTCTTTTATCAATGCCCTCCTCTGTCAACCAGCTACATTAAATCTCACAGCGTTGAATGAGTATTTCTGCAGCTCCAGCTCCACCTACTGGAATGATATAAAATTCCAGTAGGTGGTTTCTAATACACTCAAATGTATTGGCAACCAGTTTTTGTTCAGCTGCTTATACTTGTCACATCACTGTGTTTGCTGACGGCACAAAAATACACACCACCGTCCTCAAGCTGCAAGTCTTTCACAATAAGAGCCCCACTCGCTATGTTGTCTTTGACGGCTGAATATTTGGTTTGAGGGAGCACCCCATAGTCTGGCTGTCCACCAAAAACTGTGTAGACCACGAGGGTCATGGTCTCTCCTGGACGCTGTCTGTACCAGTACATCTGGTTGTGACTGGCGTCTTTGTTGTGGCTGCAGTTCATCTCTGCAGATTTGGAAACATAACTCCAATTGATTTCAGGGTATTGGGTCACATCCTGGCACTGACCTGTGTGGAGAAAATACAAAAATTCCGTTCATTTCAAAAAGTTACATTTTTTAGTAATTTACAGGGTGAAACATTTAAGTCAGTATTTCCTTTTTCTGGATTTTTTAAAATGCTAACAGTAGTTTCCTTTATGAATCACATGTATGCAAAACCAGCAGAAAACATACAAATATTTGACTTAGTTCCACTGTCACTGAAAGACAATCATCCCCGTGTTATAGTCAGCAGCATAAACACAGTGGGTCTCCATCAGCCCATGTGTCCATGGTAGTAAATACACCAGGTACCAATAAACCATTACACACCGTACAAACATGTCAGTTTGTGTTGTTGTACCTTGAAGTAACAGAGACGAGACTACAAATGTGATGAGAACTTGAGTCATTGTAGTGATCCTGTTAACATGAGAAGCAGCCACGGCAGACATGATGAGTCTTTTTATAGTGGGGGGTGGGTGGTTAAAGACATTGCTCTGCAGAAAGGACCTCCCAGGTGCACAGGGCTGTGAGCTTTAATACAGAGATAAGACTGTGCGATGAGGAGGTTTTTGTACTGAGGAGCAGTGATCTGTAGCACTGTGTAACCTAGCAGCACAGAAGTACACGGCACTGCTGTTCAGGGTGAGTCCTTCAACTGTTAATGTGCAGGTTTGGTCTTTATCGGCACTCCCATCCATCTTCACATCCAGTCCAGCCTCTGGGTTTCCATTGGTTTTAAAAATGTATCCCAGGAACTGCAGTTTTTTATCCCTTGACTGTTTGTACCAGAGGATTTGATCATAGTTCTGAATACTGTGTGAACAGCTGATTGTGGCTGTTTCTTTGGGTTTGTTGTACATGTCAGCTGGAGTCTGGTGGACTTGCTCGCTGAGAGAAGAACCTGTGGTAAAATGGAATAATATAAAATGTGAAACAGTGCAAAAACAGCTGAAATGGCAGCAGCAAAAGAGACTGGATGTAAACAGATTTTAAAGAAAACTTGAATTAAATGTTCGTTACACCATTATTAGTGCGTTACCTGACACCAGCAAAGATCTAAAAGTAATGCAAAGGAAGACGATGTACATTTTGTGTTTTTTTCTGGATGTTTGGTGATATTGCAGAAAATTCGATCAAAATAAATAAGATCCCCAATTTGTTGTTGCAATGACTGAAGCAGTCATACAGAGAATCTCCAACCTCCTCCATTGAGTAAACCCTCCCAAGTCATTAGTGGGCGGTGTCATTGTGCATATTGCCAATTGTTGACGGAGAAGAAACGATGTGTGAGGAGGTTTTTGTACTGAGGAGCAGTGATCTGTAGCACTGTGCAACCTAGCAGCACAGAAGTACACGGCACTGCTGTTCAGGGCGAGTCCTTCGATTGTTAATGTGCAGGCCTGATTTTTATTTGCACTCCCTTCTATCTTCACACCCAGTCCAGCCTCTGGGTTTCCATGAGTTGCATACATGTAGCCCAGGAGCTGGAGCTGCATATTGTTGAGTTGCTTGTACCAGAGGATCTGATCGTAGTTCTGAATACTGTGAGAACAGTTGATTTCGGCTGTTCCTTTAGTTTTGGTGAACATGTCAGCTGGAGTCTGGTAGACCTGGTCGCTGAGAGAGGAACCTGTGGAAACAGCGTCAACAAAAAACAATTTACAATCACGGTAAATAAATGTAAAAGAATGCTCAACAGGCGTTTTAGATGATGAACCTGTGAGAATTACCTGACACCATTATGACATTAAGGGCTATGCAGAAGACAGTGATCATCTTGTTTTATGACTGAGCATCTTTGTTATTGGTACTGTGTTTTTATCACTGTGTATGCAGTTTTTACTGAATATTGCTGTAAGCCCTCCCATCAGGAAACATGTTTTTTGTTGGGTGGTGTTGTATCGCATAATATTCCGTGAACTGCCACTACACACCACAGACGTACTGTAGTGCCACCTCATGACAGGAAACAAGATGACAAAGAACCTGAGATGAACCCTGACGGTCAGGCGTAACAATTCATCATCATTACACAGAGTTATGTTTGTGTGTTGGTGGTACAGCAGACGTTTGGCTTTAATGGAGGGAAGCGGTACATGTTTATGTATTTTATTATGTGAGACGGTTAGGGCTTGGACAGTTAATGTGTTCGCTTTACATTACATGAATAAACCAATAATGCAAATTACAATCTGTTGTTCATAATGCATTAATCAATTTATTAAAGTCAGTCTGATCACATGAACAAAGCACAAATATTATAAGTACATAGTATGTATGAAGGTAAGAAATGTTGGTAATAATTCAAAATATTCAAAATATTGGCCTGTATGACAAACTGTATGCCAAAGACATTTCATATTTGGATTTTTGCCTCTTCATACATTCGTTATACATTAACATGGTTCTTTGGAATCCCAAATCTTTGATTATTGTTGTATTGTTCTGTTGGATGTTGGCTTGTAGCAGTTGCATTCTTATAAACAGTTTTATATACATATTTGGCAATGTTTGAACACTCATTATTTGAGTAATACGGAATGATGACAGGAAGTTTGACATAATAATCCTAACTCAATGTTACTTACTAGCTGTTTCTAGAGCTTTGATCGCATGGTCTTTGGTAATGTACCGAGGGTCCAGTTAGTGGGCCTTGAGTTAAAACTGTTTCCACTGTCAAGAATCAACTTTTTATTTTTATTTTTAACATTGAGCTTTTCCAGCACTCTCCATTTCCAGCCCAAATGTAGGTATAGGTTTAAATGTTTATTGGAATTACAACAGAGTTAATGTAGAATTTAACACGGTGTGAAGCCAACAAGAAAATGATTAGAATAAAACAAATGTCTACAAATGTCAGGAAACATGTTCAGTTAGAGTACAGAGTAGGCCTGGGTCAATATTAAATTATCACAATAAGATGTTTTTTTTAAATCATCAAAATATGATTTAAAAACACTTAAAATGGCACTCAAACATACTGGAATCACTTAACATTATTTTTTTCACAGATAGCACAACAATCTAACAATCTTAATTAAGATAATAATAACAATCATGAGGTATCGCATACGTAAAAGGTGAATAAATAAACAAAGAAAGTTTGTTCTTCTAAAGTAGGCTTTATTTTTCACATCTCAACCGTGATGGTGAGCTAGACAGCTTTTCAAGTCACTCGTGACAATATTCACGATAATGGAATTTGGATGTAGTGTTTCATACATTATGACATTATCAATTCTGTAAAAAACATTTAGTGGCCACATGATGAATGAGCATAATACAATGCCAACAAAGTCTTTAAGTGCAGTTAACAGTTATTAGCCTCAGTGTTAGTCCAGAGCTCCCTCTGTAGTGCACCAAAGAAACAGCTCTCTTCTATTCACATGAGTATTTATGCAGCTGTCTAAGTCTCCTGCATCACTGTGTTCACTCACAGCACAGAAATACACTCCCCTGTCCCCAGGCAGCAGCTTCTCCACTGTCAGAGATCCAGTGTGAGCGTCGCTCTTTGTTGCAGGAAATTTGTCCACACTGAAGCCACTTTCATATGCATGTGGAGGATTTGGAGTCGTGTAAACTATTTGCCTCATTCCCTCTCCTGGCAGCTGTCTGTACCAGTACATCGTTCGGTATGAGATGTCCTTAGTGTGGCTGCAGTTCATTGTGGCAGACTGACCCTCCACCCTCCACAGCAGAGGGGCCTGGATGACATCACTCCCATCAGTTAGACCTGTGAGGGTAAAAAATATCACATGTCATGTTACAGGACCACCAACAACAACATACAATCATGAGTATGAATGTAGAGATAAAGTAACAGCTTCTCCTCATAATGTACAGTACCTACAATCCAGAGCAGAGCTGCAGAGAGTTCGATCAGACCAGCTGTGATCATGATTGTGCTCTGAACAAAATGAAGTTGGAGACCAGAGTCACTGTCAGTCAGTGTGATGGAGGTGTGACGCTACAGATATGAACGGTTACAGCAGGGAGTGTCTCTGTACTGTATGATGTTCAGTGATTGTGCTTGAGGTCCCCCTACAGTACATCAGATAAATAGACTCACAAACAGATGTGCCAACAGTTTATTCAGCTTCCACATGTGTCTGTATCACTGTGTTCACTCACAGCACAGAAGTACAAGCCTTTATCTTCTGGCTGGACGTTCTTCACTGTGAATGCCCCACTGTGAGCGTCAGGCTTGGTGGCTGAATATTTTTGCCCTCTGAAGTCTGGTTCATAAGTATGTTCAGTCTTTGTAAAAGTGAAGACTGCTAGTTGAATTGTTTCTCCCGGCAGCTGTCTGTACCAGTACTTCTGGAAGTACTGAGCACCCTTGGTGTGGCTGCAGGTTATTGTTGTACTGTTGCCTTTGTTTTTCAGCAGGATGTCAGTTAAAAACCATTTCTACCATCTGATGCAATCCTTTATAATAATCCTTTGTTATAAATAATAGATAAACATTGTAAATCTATGAGTTCATGATTCACCTTTCATCCAGATTAGAGATATTAAAAATGTGATGAGTCCATGTGTTATAACGTCCATGTTGTGGAAGTCAGAGTCTCGTATGTCTGTCAGTGTGGTTATAGAGATATGAAGAGCTGCAGGTGGGAGTCTCTCTTCTTCTGATAGCTGCTTTATAAAA